>NW_007069277.1:0-824 GCF_000164805.1 Carlito syrichta
AGTCATTATTACTGATGAACATAAATGTAAAATTTGTAAAGAAAATACTAACCAGGTGAATTCAGTATGTTAAAAGGATCATTTATCTTTATTAACTGAGACTTATTCCTGATATGTAAGCATGAATCAACATATGCAAATCAATCAACCGATCAAAGACAAAAAAAGTTGATCCTTTCAAATGATACCAAGCCATTCAATAGAATTCAGGAACTATTCATAATAAAAACTCTTAACAAATTAGTACTAGAAGAAACATACCTTAAAACAATTAAGCCTATTAATGACAAAATATCATTATATGAAATGGGGAGATTTGAAAGTCTTTTTATCTAAAACCTGGAAAATACAAATATGCCAATTTGTAACACTTTTTTTAAATGTAGTAGTGATATTTCCATTCAGAGAAATCAGGCAAGAGAATTTTTTTAAAAAACATCCAAATTGGAAAGGAAATAAAACTGTCTTTATTTTTAAATAATTTCTCTTTCTTTCTTTCTTTCTTTCTTTCTTTCTTTCTTTCTTTCTTTCTTTCTTTTTTCTTTTTTCTTCTTTCTTTTCTTTTTTTTTGTAAGCCAGGATCTCATTCTGTTGCCCCAGCTTGAGGTGAAGTGTTGTGATCATAACTCACTGTAACAATGAACTTCTGTGCTCAAGCAATTCTCCCACCTCAGCATTTCAAAGAGCTAGAACTACAGGTCCATGCTACTATGTCTGGCTAATTTTCCTTTCTTTCTTCTTTCTTTTTTTAATTTTTAGAGAGTAGGTCATGCAGTATTGCCCAAGCTGATCTAAACCCCTAACCGTAGTGATTCTTCTGCCTC
>NW_007069278.1:0-1466 GCF_000164805.1 Carlito syrichta
ACACCCATGAGACACACTGCAAGATATTGGCCTAAGCAACACATTTATTTCTGAGTCTGCAAAAGCAAACGTAACAAACAAAAACGGACAAGTAGAACTTCATTAAGCTAAAATGCGTATGCATAGCAAAAACAAACATTCAACGGAGTACACAGACAATCCACCAAACGGGAGAAAATATTTGCAAACCATGCATCCGACAAAGCCATAATATTCAGAGTCAGTAAGAAACTTAAAAATCCCAAAAAGAAAAAAATCAACCTCATTAAAAAAGTGAGCTAAGAACATCGACAGACATTTTACAATATGAAACAAGCAGCTAGCAAACAAATGAAAAGAATATTTAACATCGATAATCATCAGAGAAATGCAGACCAAATTCCCAATGAGATATCATCTCTCACCAGTAAGACGGCTATTGTCAATAAGTCAAAAAATGTCAGATGTTGATGAGGTTGTGCAGAAAAGTATCACTCACACACTGTTGGTCAGAACGAAAGCTAGTTCAGTCCTTTGCAAAGCAGTTTTGGAGTTTGCTGAAAGATTTAAAAATAGATTCACCACGCAACCCAGCAATACCAATACTGGGCATACATCCAATGAAACATAAATCCTTTCACCAAAAGATACCTGCCACACAAACGTATGTGGTGGCAGTATTCACAGTAGAAAACACATGAAATCAATCTAGGTGCTCATCAGCAACGGATCGCATCAGAGAAACATAACACAAATACACCATGGAATGCTACACAGCCATAAAGAATCAAGTCACGTCTCTCGCAACAACGTGGATGCAGCCGGATGCCGCAATCCTAAGCAAGTTAATGCAGAAGAAAACCAAATACCACATTCTCTCACTTATATGAGAGAGCTAAACACTATGTACCTATGGACATAAAGATGAGATAAAGGCCGAGTGCCGTGGCTCAGCCTGTCATCCCTGCACTTTTGGAGGCCTAGGACAGAGGAGTGCCTGAGCCCAGGAGGTCAAGATCAGCCGGGCCACTCGGTGAAACATCGTCTCTACAATAAATCAAAAATAAACCAGGCATGGTAGCACATGCCTGGAGTTCTAGGTACTTGGAAGGCTGAGGTGGAAGGATTGCCCGAGTCTAGGTTACAGAGTGAGACTCCAACACACACACAAAGAATGAGACAACACTGGTCATCTGAAGGGGGAGATCGAAAGGGGGTAAGGGAGCCCGGCTCGGTGGCTCAGCCTGTAATCCCGCGCCTTTGGGAAGCTGAGGTGAGTGGGTTGCCTGAGCCCGCAGGTTCGAGACCGGCCCGGGCAGGCGAGACCTCATCTCTACAATAAAATCAAAAAATTAGCCCGGTGTTTCAGCGCATGCCTGTAATTCCGGCTACTAGGAAGGCTGAGGCGGAAGGATCGCCAGACCCCAGCAGGTCGAGGTTGCGGTGGCCGGGAGCGGCCACTGCACTCCAGTCTGGGCGACAGAGGA
>NW_007069279.1:0-1276 GCF_000164805.1 Carlito syrichta
GGGGGCCAGCCCTCCAAAAGAGATTTAGAGGGTCCCTGGAAGGTGGGACAGCGTCAGCGAATATTCTGGAGAAATAGAAGGGAAGAAAGAGACTGGACTCTGTCTAGTGCAGAAGCCGATTCTGTAGTAGGGATAGATATCAAAAGAAAGCAAGATGGAGGCCTAGATATAAGGAGGAATAAAGAGAAAGAAAGGAAGTGGACGACTGTTCAGTGAAATGAGCAGAAGCCGTTTATTGGGACCAACCGTGAGTCTTTTATCCCAAACTTTCACATGTTAAATCACAAGACTTTCACGTGAACACAAAGCCAGGTAGGTGCGGGGCGTCCCCCACCCACCAGGCGTTTCCTTAAGCATGAGGAAGGACAATCCCAATCAAATCACAAGACTTTCACGTGAACACAAAGCCAGGTGGGGTGGAGGGCGTCCTCACCCACCAGGCGTTTTCCTTAGCATGAGAAAGGACAATCTTAATCAAATCACAAAAGTTTTACATGAACACAAAGCCAGGTGGGGGGGCGTCCCCGCCCACCTGGCGTTTTCTCCAAGCATGAGGAAGGATAATCCCAAAATTATCTCACTGTTCCTTATGCTTGGTTTATGTTCCTCAAAAGCAATACAACAGTTTTTAATATTATAAAATCTTAATAATCAATAACTTCTAAAACTTATACATACCCAACACCTAATGACTGACTTAAATCCTAATACCTTTCCATTCTGTGCTAACTTTACCTGTACTATAAAAAACTCTTAATTATGGGTCAGACCAGTTCCTAAAGAATGTGGCCCAGTCCAAAGATCACGCTGGGCCATTTCCAGGAACAATTGATTATGATCTCTTAACAAAATGGCTATTCTAAAATCCTATGTATCTATCTTAATTTCTATAAAAGTTTCTAATTCCTAATCCTGATATATAAGGCTGATCATCAGTAATAAACTTTCCAAAATAAAACCCAAATACAAACTGTAATTGTGCTAAAGCCAAAATCACAATCAGTAGAAAATGGGAACAATGAAATTTCAAAAGTTAGCTGTATTCTAATAAAACCTTAAAGTATCATGTTTGATCATGCTTGGACTAGCATAATTCCCTGACGTAGCATGACCTATTCTAAAATACTTTCTATGAATAAAATAAGTTCAGTTTCTATTATAAGTAGAAAAAACTTACACTAATTATAACTAAAGAACCGTATTAAAAGAATGCCACCCAGCCCAAAATGGATGCTGGGCCCTTAAAAATGTGGCCCAGCCCAAAGTTCGTGCTGGA
>NW_007069280.1:0-608 GCF_000164805.1 Carlito syrichta
CATTCGCCCAGAAGGAAGATAGCACATGGCCCAGAGGCTTGCTGCAATTAAGGGACACCAGGCATCTTACATGATCTCAAAAGGGGATCTCTCGGGCTTTCTCCAGTCAGATTGACTCGCCCCCAACTTGGTAGCCCCAATGTCTTCAGAACAAACCATTAAACCAACCGAGCCTAGGGTGGAAATATCAGTAGCTGGCGGGGTTATATCATTTGTTATTAATACGGGGGTTACATGCTCAGATCTACTTACATTTCCTGGTCCACTCCTTCTTTCACCCCTTTTGGTTGTGGGGGCACAGGGCATTATATCCAGGCCCCTCACTACGCCATTACTTCCATGTGTTCTGGGAGATAAAGTATTCAACACTCCTTGTTATGCCAACGTGTCCAGCTCCATTATTGGGAAGGGACATTATGAAGAAAATTAAAACTCACACCACTGTACTTTTTGGGTGCCTTTTGTATAGCTTTGGATTTCCCTAATAGTTCCACATTGGATCCTATCTAAGCCCTTCCACTACATATAAACTTATTGCTTTGGTTAGAGCTCTGAGGTTAGGAAAAATGTAAAGAAAGTTGTTGGTGTAAGGTATGTTTTTAGTACGA
>NW_007069281.1:0-848 GCF_000164805.1 Carlito syrichta
CTTTCAAGGCTCAACTTAAAAGTCCAGGATGATCTCACTTGTAACATAATTACACCTGCAAAATCTCATTTACCAAATAAGGTCATGCTCACAGCTTCCAGGGTTAAGGCATATTCTTTGGGGCCACCCTTCAACCCACCCGCTTGGTGAGTCCTGCGAGTGTCTAAGCTCCCCCGTGCTCTCGTCTGGATGCTGGCTCACCGTTCTCTTCCTCTCTGGGTTCTCGCACACCTTCTCAGGCAAGAGCAAGTTCCATCAGCAACCTGGCCCATGGCAACGTCTTGCTCTGCCTCACTGACTCCTGAATGCTGGAATGTAGGATCACCCTCCCTGCCACGCGAGGATATGGAAGCGTGGACCCCGTCACCCGACAAGGCAGTGAGAAGAGCTCGGGGGAGCTGGGCATTCAGTCAAGAGGCTGTTGGCTGACTCATTTTGCTCACACATCTCTGGATATTGTCCCTGTCATCCAAGATGGCCTTGTCGCTCCCATGCCTCACCCCCTTCTCTGCTGCCTGACACCATATGCCCCTCTGGGGAAAGGGTGCCAGTTACTCCCTCGATTCCACTCTCAAGGACCCAAGAAAGGAAGAAACAAAAGGAAGGAAGGAAAGAGGGGATCGGCCTGGGGCAAATGCAGGGCAGTCCCCGGACACACAACCCCAGACACTCTCCACACCCTGCTTGTGGCCATCTCCCTCCTTGATTTCTGTCACCGGCTGCTGTCCCCAGTGTTTATACAACTAGAAGAAATGAAAGAAAAAGGAAAGGTGGAAACTGAAAGAACACTTGGGCCACCTTGGACCACCTGCCCAGATGGCGGTGGCACTGTGGAAGAGGAGGGGTTG
>NW_007069283.1:0-629 GCF_000164805.1 Carlito syrichta
CACATATATTAGAATGTGGTGTCATTTCAAACTTGTTTGTGGGAGTAACATTAAATAATTTTCCTGACTCAGATTGAATGATGAGTAATATTTGCTTTGAAAGAAATTTAATCTTCCTGTATTTTATTTTCTTCACTGTTTCTATTCTTTGGGCATGCATTTTTGCTTTGTTTAGAGCTGATTTTAAAATTAGCTATTAACAATTATATAGTTTATATATGAATGTCATATAAATTATAAAGCATATAGAAAATTCATAATGTAATTTGTGCTTCTAAATACAAAAGCATAAAAATGTATGAAATTTCCTCCTTTTATAATTTTCTACCACTTTCCTGGGTAACAATTGTTAACTGACTATTGTCACATGGTCAGGAAGTGGGTGGGGTTTTATGGGTGCATGTACATGTATACCACATACACTTGAATTTAGGATTATAGGATTCCTGTTTACATATTGTCTTTCAACATGATTATTCTTACCACTTTCTCATAGACATATTTCCATGTCAGGATGTATTTTCATGTTTCTTACCTTATCTTTTTGTAATGATTTTATGGTATTATTTTATGGTATATATGTATTATTATTATTATTATTATTATTATTATGGTATATATGTATCTTC
>NW_007069283.1:2791-3729 GCF_000164805.1 Carlito syrichta
AAATGAAAAGGGAAAGAAACATGGGAAAACAAAATAGTGATTACCAAGTAACTTAATGAGCTTGAAAAAATAGCTTGCAACTAAAAAGATAAAATTTACCTGGGATCACAGTGTTCGATTTTGCAGTGTTATTTTTTGGGGGGGGGAGCAGAAGGGACTTATAGAAATTTTATGGAGGAGATTTTGGGACAGGTTTTGTTGTTACCTCAGACTATAAGGTAATTGATGCTAATAACATTTCAGACCCTAAAATATTGACTTAAATGAACATTAGTGCATTAAACAAAGATATGTTTGTGTCTGGCAAGTTTGGAAGACACATCACAGAACTGTGGGTATAATTGCAGAAACAAAGATTTGGAAGTTTCAGTTGAGTGACAGTGTGAGGTGATGGCTACAGACAGTAAGTATTGTATTCAGCAGTTGTATTAATGAGATTATAGACGATAGAAAAAGAGATTTAATAGTTTCCCTAAATTATGTCTTGTTGAAACTACAGTTAAAGTATTAACCAATGACGTTCAGCTCATTTATTTTAATGAGTAGAATTCCTAAAGAAGTGCATTTTAAAAGTGACATTGGGAAACTCAAGAATATTCAAAGAGCAGTTATTTGGATGGTAGTGTCTATAAACTCTTTTTATTGAAGGAAACTGAGGACATCAATTGCCTGGAAGCAAATGGAGATTTGGCCCTGAATAGTGTTTAAAAACATGAGGTAACATTTTGTGAATAATTTATGAGACCCCATCTTGTCAATTTATATAGCACAATGTTTGCTAAGCTTACATATTAGGTCAGAACTTGTAATTTAATATTAAATGATGTTGTTATAGTCCAAGGCAAAAACTAGAATCCTTTGGAAATAAAAGGAAAGCAGAAGTTTTACTTGATGTGCAGAGAGACACTTCTTAATTATTACTAGACTCTGAATAGAAT
>NW_007069284.1:0-1466 GCF_000164805.1 Carlito syrichta
CAGATCCCAGATAGATCTAGAGTCTTAGGCAACTTTGTTTGATTTATTTTTCAAAATAATTTAAAGTTTAGTTTTTAAAATGTAAATTTTAAATTGATAAGTTGATGTGCAATTCACAGAAAAAAGGTAAAAGGAAATTTCAGTATCGCTAGGTATTACTGTTTTGAAATCTAACATTTACCATATCTAGAGGGTCAATAATTTTATCAAAATACTATCAAAATTATTGTTCATTAGGGAAGATTTTTAAATGTACTGTTTTTATTATATTAGGCATGCATTATGTCAACTTTGCATCTCACTGTAAATGTAGACATTAAAAATATTTTATATATAAGATAATCTCTCAGATGATTATTTTTGTTTCATTTTATTCTTATATTCATTCAACAAACACTTGAGTCTAGATTATATGATCAATATTAGATATACAAAGTAGAATAAGACATGATTTTTATCTTCAAACAGGTTAAAAAGAATATATTTAGATGGATACAAACAAATTAATATGCTAAGAAGAAAAATAAACAGAGAAGAGAGTTGGTGGTTGCTTTAAACAGATACAGTGGCATGGGGAAGTTAGGAGAGTCTTGGAGGGGCAAGGCCCACTGGGCATGGCCGCAGTTGGACATGGCCAAAATAGTAGACTCCGTGGAGAAGGGACTGCTGGAGGGAGCCAACTGTGGAAGACCTTCAAATGCTGCGATAAAGGGCATCTGTGAAAAGAGGTTGAGACATTCAAAAGTCTCAGAAAGACAGGATCTGAGAACACTAGATGCCATTAGCTCATCTTACTACAGAGCAATGCAGTGTGGTCTGAGTGCGTTTATAATCATGGCATTTAAACATTTTCATTAGATAGTTCTTAAAAGGTTGTTTTTTCTTTGAGTTGGAGTCTCACTCTGTCACCCAGACTGGAGTGTAGTGGCTGCTCTCGGCCACTACAGCCTTGACCTGCTGGGCTTCAGCAATCCTTCCGCCTCAGCCTTCCTAGTAGCTGGAACTACAGGCATGCGCTACCATGCCCGGCTGATTTTTTATTTATTGTAGAGATGAGGTCTTCCCAAGTTGTCCAGGTGGATCTCAAACCTGCGGGCTCAGGCAATCCATTCACCTCAGCCTCCCAAAGTGTGGGATTAAAGGCTGAGCCACCAAGTCCAGCTAAGATTATTGATAAATACTGATTATTTTGAAAACTCACACTAAATATATTTATCTTAATATAATTTATATCTGACATTTAAATATTTGCCACATTTAAAAACAGACTTATTCTTAGCATTGTGTTTTTTTCATTCTTTTCTTCCAGCCATGAGGAAGACCAGAGGGATGAGGAGCTAATGGAAGCTCTGAAATATACCGAGCAACTTCCTATAGCTCAGTTAATACACCAGGCTTGCTTTCGAGTGTATTCTTTTGAAGGAAACAAGTTTGTTAATTTCTGAAAAGTAATTGCTTTTGTTAGG
>NW_007069285.1:0-774 GCF_000164805.1 Carlito syrichta
GCTCACGTAGTATTGTCCCGATTGTATAACAATCCATGGAAATAATAACTTATTTAAATAACAAATTGCTTAATATAAACAGCCTTCCATGCATTATAACATGTCATCCTCAAAATAACTGAGAGTAATATAATTTTCTGTGTGTATATAAAGACTCAGTTTGGTTAGATTATTTGCCTGAATTCACACAAGAAAGCGGCAAAATGAGAAATAAAATCAAGGTTTTTTTGGTTTAATTTCTTTGCTCTTCTGAATCTTTTTCACATGATTGAGTAAAGACTGATGTCATAAGCATATCTAACTGTCACCTATGAATTAGTGGGGCACTTTTAATCTGGTGACTGGAAAGATATACTTAGTCCTCTTATAAGCCTTCAGAGATCAGTTTGAGAATTTTCTTTAACTCCACGCTTAATTTATCCAAAATAGATTAAACAATAAACAATTTACTATATATTTAATCCTCCTTTACTCTATTTGCATGACAAAAATACATTAGCGATAACGCTTCCGCATCAGTTCTCGGATTATACTAACACAGAACACTTGTGTTCTGTAAGCTGACCAGAGTTTTACACTGCCAACAAACATTGACAGTCTTTTTTCAAACTCTCAGAAAAAGTTAATTTTTTAAAAGAAGTTATTGTTTATTTATAAGAGTTAAACAGATAAAAGTTTTTAATCTCTCAATTTTGGCTTTGCCTCTAAATTTTTTCATACACTCTTGTCTCTACAACTTATCTGCTAATAAATTCTAATGCATGGCAAAAGAAA
>NW_007069286.1:0-1166 GCF_000164805.1 Carlito syrichta
CAGCCCTGCTTCTTAAAGACATATGAATGGCCATGAAACTGATCCTGCCTGAAGCTGTTTTCTCTGTAAATGGTGAAAAGTGTGCCTTAACAAAGGAATAGTGGAAAGAATGATACCTGATACTAGAGCTTAGTTCAGGCTTGTGTAGTTAAGTGATCAATAAATGCTAATGAAAATAATAGATAACTTGTTTTAGTACTTCTGTATGCTCCAGTATCTAACACAAAATTGGGTGAGAATGAGAAACTTACCTCTGTCACAGAAGCAGAAGTGAATCAAACACTTCAGGCATTCTTCACTTTACTCAGCTCCTGCAGAGAAATTTGTCATCAGAGAGCAACCCCAGTCCAGGGCTGCTGAATCTGGAAGTGAAGACTGCCTTTTCAGAGGTGTTATTTGTATTTCTCTCAAGTTTGCCACATGTCTCTCCTCTAAAGTCCTGAGAACATTCTAACCTATTGGAGTTTTGAATTTTTACGGTTCCCCATTGTGCTTAATTCTGAATAGAAAATCACACACAGACACACACACATAGGGAATTGAGGAGCAGATACAAAAATTAAACCCTAACTCTATTCCAAATCCCACTTTTAATTACACATAATACTGTCCTGTCTGTCTTGGACAGACTTTGGCTACGCATTGTGATTTTTATTACAATATCTGGCATATTTCCTCCAAGTTCTGTTTCATACCAGTACCCTGTCTACAGCTCCTTCTTATGTACATAAACTGATTCAAAATTGCAGTTTGTATCTGCATACAGTGACCGAAGAACTTCCACCTTACAGAAAGGAATCACATTAATAGCCCTTGCTTCTCAAGAAGCAATTGGGTATTCTCTCCAGACTCATTCAATTTCCAGTCGAAATCTTATTCTCTGAAACATAGAGAAATCTAGTTTAATTAAATTAACACAATGAAATTAGTTAAGGATTCAGGATGTGTCTGAGTTAGTACCAGCTACATCAATTAGGTAAACTTTAGGTATTTTTTTTTGTTTATGAAAACTCATGTGTGCCTGGAAATGCTAAGTGTTCCTGTGCGTAAACCTTATTCATAATTTGGTGCAATGTCTGTGTGACACAAAGTCGTTAGTTGTGAGATACACATACACACACATGTATATATGAAAATTGCATATGTGCATATAGAAACATATGTTA
>NW_007069287.1:0-801 GCF_000164805.1 Carlito syrichta
GTTATAGAATAGAGATTGCCACGGTTTTTAAAACTATAGTTTTGTAAATTTTTCTACTTTAAAATCAGAAATAAGTGAAAGCAAGGAAGTGATCACTCATTTCTGTAATTTATAATCTTACCTTTTTAAAACAGGACACCATGCTTATTATGGTCCAGGGACCATACTTAAATATTTTAAAATAGTAACTGATTTCAATTTTCATAAAACCTAAAATAACAATCACAAAGGTAAGAAGAGCTAGCACCTCATCTAAGCAACTTTGGCTTTCCAGGTAAAATCTGCAGTTCTGCTTCCAAACTTTCCCATGGATGGCAGTCCTGAACTGTGACCCAAAGTCTCATCACCATCCTCACCTGAAAAGCACCGTGAGAAACACTGGTTAAAAAAACAATTTCTTCACTAAGTCTCTCCGAAACACATTGTTTATTTGCTTCGGTAAGCCTCTAAAGATGTTTTGTGGCTTTACAAGTTCCAAGTTTGAAGTTGAAATTCTTAGGAGGTACATTATCTGCAAGTTTGACATTTAAAATGTATGGGGCTACCATGCTTTTGTTAAAACACTTTATATTACATAAAGGGGGGAAAAGGCAAGACTCTCAAATTTCTACAGGCGCTGGCGCATTTCAGATTTTATAGTTCACATTATTCCTATAGAAGAACGCGCTGATGGCGATGACACTGGAAAGTGAATTCCTTAGGTCGTGGGAGCATAATGACAAACATGAGCGGCCTGCAGCCCTGGGTCATCTCATGAACAAACCTGCTCTGTCAGTAGGATTTCTGGTTTGCTTGGCCCTG
>NW_007069288.1:0-1373 GCF_000164805.1 Carlito syrichta
AAATGCTGTGGCCATCCTTCATAACTACCTTGTCCCTAACAGACTTACACAATTTTATCAAAATGAAAACATAATATCTTAACATCTACTTAAAGACCTTGAACACTTAAGGACCCCAGAGACTATCTCTGCAGCATCCTTTGATACTGTTCTCTCCTACAAAATATAAGATGAAGTTGCCTATATGATGACATTTTAAATACTCAGGAATGCACTTGTATGACTCCTGCTGGTTGGAACAAGAGATGGCATGAGGAAAGTCAGCAAATTGGAAGGTGAACCATTAAAATTTGAAAGGTCATACAGTGAGTTCTTTGTCCCATATCTCATCACAGAATTTCTAATTTAATTTAATGACAGTGTCCCTGACTGCCTGGAGGTCCTGCATGCAGATGCTTTCCCTTGTGCCACGGTAACCTGTTGCCCTTGCCACTGATGAATCACACAGTGAAAGCTTTACGGAGCTCCGTGCTTCTGCTTATAAGACGACAGTGACTGACTTGGAGTTTTTGCTGCAACCTGATTATGGACATCACCATGTTAACTGTAGGTTGTTCCGCCTGGAAAAGCTTATGAACCACAGTGCCTGCACCACTGCTGATGAAGGTTCCTGACTTCCTCACATCCTTTGCTTCCTTACACAAACTCGATTCCCTGAGGTAACATGTGAAAATCATTTCCTCACCACCTGAAAGAGCTTAATGAAGACTTAGACAAAGTAGGAGATTCTTTGCTGTCATCACTTGGGTGAAGTCTGCTCCCTAATCCAGGAACAAGACCTACATTACATCAGAAAGCCCTTTGTGAGCCATGGTAGGTTAAACAGAGCCTTGGTGTACAGGGCAGACTTTAAAATCCACTGTCTCAACATAGACGTCAAAGTAAAATGAAAAACCAGGTGGGCTGTTACAGGGGCACAGTTACGATTCATTCTGTTTCGGCCCATCCTTAATTTAACAATAACACCAAAAAGGGATTCAGAGAGGTTAAGATCTCCTCAAGGTCTCATTCATTTACTGACCAAATACATAATGATCAGTGGCAACCAAAGATTGGATACTGCACTAAGTGCAATATATACAGCAGACAATCATGGGCAACCCAAGCTCTTGGGGAACTCCAGGTTTAAAAGGGAGATACAGGTGAGCAAACAGATGGTTATGATGCAGTGAGATCAGAGTCATCAAAGAGAAACATGGACATCGTGCAGGCACACAAGAAGGTCACCTGACCTAGGCTGTCACTGTCATGGGAAGCATCCTGAAGGAGCAGATGGCAAAGCAAACAATGAATCCAGGCACTCCATTCTTGGGAGTGGAAGAACAGCAAGGAATCCGAGGATAGAGCTCTGTCTCTGCATCTGTGTTCTTTCA
>NW_007069289.1:0-1213 GCF_000164805.1 Carlito syrichta
GCAGTGATATAGGTTGGTTGCTTCTAATGTCACTGGTCAAAATGGTGAGAGAAAGGTTTAGCAGAGGAATCAAATTCCCAGATCAAGGACTGAAATTGTTGATAATCAGAATCTTGACCTAATCCTGCAATTGGCCTCATTACAATAAAAGTTGAACTCCCAGACTTGCATGATTGGAAAAAAATGAAATTGCACAAGTTGGAATGGGGATGTATGAGAAGACACTGATGAAGCTGGGGATGTTAAACCCCTAATTTCTCATGAGTCTTCTTTGCCATTGGAAGAGGCCTCTCTACCCAGTGGTAGTAGCCTCTCCATCCCAAATAAAAGTGGTCTCTTCTACCCCAGAAGGTGGACTTCCTACCCCTAATGGCAGTGACTACTTACCCCCAATGGCAGGCACCCACTACAGTGGTATCCCCCTTTTATCTCCATCTGAGGGGATTAACCCTGTGTTGCCCAAAGAAACAGTCATAGCCTCCCCTGAAGCAGTTATCATGCAAAGCACTGCTAATTATCCACGGGATCCACCACCACTATAACCCTGTTTCCAGATGCACAAAGAGACAAGTTCCAGCAGGCTCCTAAAGGAGATATTCAAAGTGTTACCCAGAGGGATACATACTACACTACAAAAGAACTCCCTGAGTTTCTAAATTATATAAGCAGAAAGCTGAGGAACATGTCTGGGAATTGATATTAAGGTTGTGGGATAATGATGGAAGGAACTTCAACTTGGTAAGCCTGAATTTATTGATATGGGTCCACTAAGCAGAGATTCTGCATTAATGTTACAGTTCAAGGAGTTAGGAAGGGCACTGACAATTTAGTTGGTTGACTGAAACATGGTTCAAAAGATGGTCCACAGTGAGTAAATTGGAAATATCAATTATTCTTAGTTTAATGTAGAAAAAAATAATTCAAATGATTAGGAAGACTAGAATGTTAGGGTGAATCTGTCATTTAAGACTTATTCACCTTCACTGAGAGAATCCAGAAGATAAACACTTCACCAATATTTTGAGAAATACATTTTTGAGGAGAGCTCTAACATCTTTGAAAAGCTTTGTTATTGCTCTTCCCTGTAGTGGGAACCTCAGCCAATCATATGGAAAACCTAAATGCAGTGGCAGTGATTGGAGCCTCAGTGGCAGGACCAAGCTGTCACTCAATTAATTGTCAAAGGCACTGTGGGTGTAGTTACCTTAATGGA
>NW_007069290.1:0-3125 GCF_000164805.1 Carlito syrichta
CGGCCAACACGTCAGAAAACAAGTTGTCACCTAGCTAACTCGTTAACCAACTTGTTAAGTCAGGTGATCAATCGGCTGACTTGCCAGTGAACTAGTAAATTCAACTGACCAGTTGACTCACTCGCAGGTCAGCTAATTAAATCAGCTAACCTTTCGGCTCACTTGCCGGCTGACTAGTTAAGTCAGCTAAACGGTCGGCCCACTAGCAGTCCAACTAGTTAAGTTAGCTAACCTTCAGCTGACAAGTAGGCCAACATGTCAGTTGACAATTTAGGTCAGCTAACTAGTCAGCTGACTAGTTAGGTCCGCTAACTAGTCGACCAACTAATCAGATGATTAGTTAGGCCTGCAAATTAGCAAGTCAACTAGTTAATCCAGCTAAATAGTGGGCCAACTCGTCAGTCTACTAGTTAACCCACCTAAATAGTCGGCCGACTATTTGGACAACATTTTAGGCCAGCAAACAAGTCGGCCGGTTAGTCAGTCAATGTATTAAACCAGCTAAATAGTTGGCCGACTTGTCAGAAAACAAGTTAAGTCAGCTAGCTATCTCGTTTAACAACTAGTTAAATCAGTTAGCTAACTCATAAACCAACTTGTTACATCAGCTAGCTATCTAGTTAGTCAACTAGTTAACTCTGTTAGCTAAGTCAGCTAGCTAAATCAGCTAGCTCACTAGTTAGCTAACTAATTAACACAGCTACTTAAGTCTGCTTTCTGACTTGTTATTTAATTAGTTAAGTCAGTTAGTTATTCACCTAGTTAAATAGTTAAATAACTATTTAATTCCCATAGTTAATTTAGTTAGCTTACTAGTTAGGTCTGCCAGTTAAGTCAGTTAGTTAAGTCTGTTTTCTAATCTCATCAGCTGGTTAAGACAGCTGGCTAGCTAGTTAAATAACGGGTTAAGTTAGCAGGTTGAATCAGGTAGTTAGCTGGTTAACTAACGTTTTAAGTTAGCTGGTTGAGTCAATAAGCTAGCAAGTTAGGAAATGAGTTGAGTCAGCAGGTTGAGTAGACTAGCTAGCTAGTAGCTAAAGTAGTCAGCTGGATGATCAGTAGCTACCTAGCTAGCTAAGGATTTAAGTCAGTTATTTGTGTTAGATGCCTAGCTCATTAGCTAATGAGCTGAGATCAATAAGTCACCTAGCTAGCACATTAGATAATGAGTAAGCTAACTAGTTAGCTAGCTGGTTAAGTCAACTAGCTAGCTAGGCAGCTAGCTATTTAAATCAGTTGGCTAGCTAGCTAGCTAGCTAGTTAGCTAACTATATAAGACAGCTGGTCAGCTAGGTAGCTAGCAAATTAACTCAGCTATTTAAGTCAACTAGCAAGCCAGAAGCCTAAATAGGTAGTCAGCTGGCTAGACAGCTGGCTGCCTGGTTAATTCAGCTAGATAAGAGAGCTGGCTAACCAACTGGCAATGTATGTAGCTAGCTAGTTAAGTCATCTAGATAGCTACCTGGCTAGCTAGTGATGTCAGCGTGTTAAGTCAGCTGGCTAGCCAACTGACTAGCTTGTTAAATCAACTAATTTAGTCAGCTGTCTTGCCAGCTGGCTAGGCAGGTAGCTAGCTTGACATGTCAGTTTGATAGCCACCAGGCTAGCTGTTCATGTCAGATAGCAAAGTCAGCTGGCTAGTCTGCAGGCTATGTAGTTATCTAGCTAGTTAAGTGAGCTGGTTTGCCAGCTTGCTACTTTAAGTCAGCTACGTAAGTCAGGTGGCTAGCCAGCTGGCTAGATAGGTAGCCAGCTAGTTAAGTCACCTGGCTAGCCAGCTGACTAGCTTGTTAAGTAAGGTAGTTGTCAGCTTGCAACCTGCTGCCTATCTAGTTAAGTCAGTTCGTTAAGTCTGTGGACTATAGAGCTGATTAGCTAGTTAAAAACTAGTTAAGTTAGATGGCTAGCCATCTGGCTAACTAGTTATTTTTGCTAGTTAAGTCAGCTGGTTACCTAGGAATCTAGCTATATAAGTCAGCTAGTTATGCCAGCTAGGTAACTCATTAAGTCAGCAAGTTAAGCCAGCTGCTGAGCTAGGTATCTAGCTGGTTAAGTCTGTTGGCTAGAAAGCTAGCTACTTCGTTAAGTCAGCTAGTTAAGTCAGCTGGCTAGGCTACTGGCTAGCTACGTAGCTAGGCAATAAAGTCAGCTGGCTTGCCAGCTGGCAAGCTAGTTAAGTCAGCTAGTTTAGTCAGTTGGATAACCAGCTCACTAGCAAGTTAAGTCAGCTCATTAAGTCAGTTGTCTAGCCAGCTGGCTAGGTATTAAAAAGCTATTTAGATCAGATGTGTAGACAGCTGGCACGCTAATTATTTCAGCCATTTAATTCAGTTGGCTAGCTAGGTATCTAGCTAGTTATTTCAGCCAGAAATGTCAGGTAGCTAGCTAGTTAAGTCAGCAAGTTAAGTCAGCTTGCTATATGATAGCTAGCTAGGGAGATAGCTAGTTAAAGCAGCTAGTTAAACCAGCAGACTAGGTAGGTAGCTAGCTAGTTAAGTCAGCTATTTAGATAAGCTGACTAGCTAGTTAAGTTGCCTTGTTAATTCAGTTCTCTGGACAGCAGGTGAGCTAGGTAGTTGCGTAGTTAAGTCCACTTGCAAGCCAGTGGGCTATGTATGTAGGAAGCTAGTTAAGTCAGCTGGCTAGCAGTCAGCCATCTCGTTGTGTCAGCTAGTTAAGTCAGCTTGCTCTCCAGTTGTATGTCTAGGTAGCTAGCTAGTTAAGTCTGCTGGCTAGCCAGCTGGTTACTTTGTTAAGACAGCTAGTTTAGTAAGCTGTCTAGCCTGATGGCTAGCTATGTAGCTAGGCAATTAAGTCAACTGGCTAACCAGCTGGCTAGCTAGTTAAGTCAGCTTGTTAAGTCAGCCTGCTAGCCAGCTTGCCAGCTAGGTAGCTAGGTAGTTATGTCAACTGTACATCCATCTGACTAGATAGTTAAGTCACCTAGATAAGTCAAGTGACTAGCCCACTGGCTAGCTAGTTATTTTGCTATTTAAGCCAACTGGTTATATAACTGGCTAGCTAGATAAGCCACCTTGTTAATTCAGCTGGATAGCCAACTGGCTAGCTATGAAGCAAGCTACTTAATTCAACTGGCAAGAAAGCAGGTCAGCTAGTTAGGAGAG
>NW_007069291.1:0-824 GCF_000164805.1 Carlito syrichta
TGTCAATAGAAATGTGCCAAACAAATAGACAATGCTTTTTCTTTTCTTTTTTTTTTGAGTTAGAGTCTCACTATGTCACCCAGACTGGAGTGCAGTGGCTGCTTCCGGCCACTGCAGCCTCGACCCACTGGGCTGCAGTGATCCTTCCACCTCAGCCTTCCAAGTAGCCAGAATTACAGGCACGCGCTACCAAGCCTGGCTGATTTTTTTTATTTATTGTAGAGATGAGGTCTCGCCAAGTTGCCCAGGCAGGTCTCGAACCCGTGGGCTCAGGCAATCCACTCACCTCAGCCTCCCAAGGCATGGGATTACAGGTTGAGCCACCAAGCTCAGCTGATAATGCTTTTTCATTGGGAGGTGGGGATGAGAGATGCAGCAGAGTCCACTCTTCTGTGGAGTAGGGCAAGGGGAACATTAAAGTGAGCATAGAATCCAAGTGAACTCCAGGACAAAGGCTTGGGACAGACAGAGGATGGGAGAGGAGAGAAGGAAAGCTAAATGGACAGAGTTAGAAAGAGGATTTTTCTTAATCTTACATTGGAAGAGGAGAAGCACTTCAGGGCATCAGTCATGCATGTGAGATATACTGACAGCAAGAGAAATGACATGGAAAATTTGAAAGAAGTTGGGAATGTTATAAATTTACACTCCTTGGTGTTTTCATGAAAGACTGTAAATTGAGATTTACAGTGATTTTCAGTGATTTTGGTTGCTGGAGTACAACAGATACTAAAGTTTGGTTTGCTCAACACTTCCATTTCCAGCTCTATTACAGAAAGTTTAGCCACATATTTATCATCCTGAGGCATTGGAGGCTAAAAGGA
>NW_007069292.1:0-537 GCF_000164805.1 Carlito syrichta
CCTTCCGCCTCAGCCTTCCGAGTAGCCGGAATTACAGGCATGGGAAACCGCGCCCGGCTGATTTTTGGATCGATTGTAGAGATGAGGTCTCGCTGCCCAGGTGGATCTCGAACCCACGGGCTCAGGTGATCCACTCACCTCAGCCTCCCAAAGCACGGGATGACAGGCTGAGCCACCGAGCCCGGCTCCTACTTATTTCTACTTGTGAATGAAATGACCTGTTCCTACTTATTTTAAATTATGAACAGGCAGATCTGTTAAAAACTCTTTATGTGTCACTGAGTTACGTCTAGTTTTAAAGTGTGGACACAGGTGAGAGTGATCGGGCCTCACTCTGTGCGCCACAGAGTGTGCCTGGTATTTCACCTGTCCCGCGGGAGAAGTACCGAGCTTAATGAGGTGACTGAAGCAGGTGGGAATGGCCAGCTCCCGTGCCTCATTATGCCCTGCAAAGTATGCGGCGTTGAGAGCTTTACCGGTCTTGTGAGCGGTGTGCTACTCGGGCAGGGCCAAAAGAACACGCGGCGGTGTTATCTA
>NW_007069293.1:0-809 GCF_000164805.1 Carlito syrichta
CAGGCAAGTGCTACCACGCCCGACTGATTTTTTGATTTATTGTAGAGATGAGGTCTTGCCAAGTTGCCCAGGTGGGTCTCAAACCCGCGGGCTCAGGCAATCCACTCACCTCAGCCTCCCAAAGCATGGGATTACAGGCTGAGCCACCGAGCCCGGCATATATTTATGTTGCTATAATTTTATTTGATGGCTTATTTCTCAGTTAACAGGAAGAAAATATATCTACATATAAAACATTGAGAAATCTCAAAACTTTATTGTTCAGTGAAAATGTAAGAAGTGTTATGTTACATATGATTTATGCAAATTTAAATAGCTTATTCATACATAAATACACTGATGCAGCTCCAGGTATCATATCATATCTGCATTCAGGGAAGCAAGACTAACAAGAAGTATCACCACAATCCCCTACTGATAAACTCTTACATCTCATTAACCTTAAGCAGGCCACAGAGCCATTCTTAATTAGAAATGAACCTGAAAAATAACCTATCCTATGAGGAAGATGATTGTTGTCATTGACTGAGTCTAATCACATGTTCCAAAAAAAGGAGAACTCTGCGGGCAAAAAGATTTGAGCAATCAACAGTATCTGGCAGTTAGAAAACCACAGTGTCGAACGCAATTCTGTTTTCCTATATTTGATGATGAATATACTTCTTGAATCCCCTCCTGATTTCAAGCTCTTTGTGAAGAGAGGCCATGCTAAGTGTTTTCACCACGGCCCCTGTCACATCCAGTGTGGGATGCATGAAAGTCCCTCCAAAACACTTGTGATTAAATGACTCTGAGAGATGGAATTTGCA
>NW_007069294.1:0-667 GCF_000164805.1 Carlito syrichta
TATTATTAAGAAGTGTATTACATAGTAACACATATAGAAATCATATACATTCACTTAATTAGAAAAAGCAGAAAAGAATATGTTCTTCGAGCCGGGCTCGGTGGCTTAGCCTGTAATCCCATGCCTTTGGGAGGCTGAGGTGAGTGGATTGCCTGAGCCTGCGGGATTGAGACCTGCCTGGGCAGGCAAGAGCTCATCTGTACAATAAAATCAAAAAATTAGCCGGGCTTGGTAGCGCGCGCCTGTAATTCCAGCTACTTGGAAGGCTGAGGCGGAAGGATCGCCAGAGGCCAGCAGGTCGAGGCTGCGGTGGCAGAGAGCGACCACTGCACTCCAGTCTGGGTGACAGAGTGAGACTCCAACTCAAAAAAAAAAAAAAAAAATTTTTAAAATACTTCTCATTATAATATGTAATTTTAATTTGTATGTACTTTGTCCTGAATTTTATAATAGTACTTAAAAATGTCAAATATGACACCGTTTAAAAAACAAACAAAAAATGTGTAGTTCAAACATCTTGCCCAGGACTTTGGATATTATAACAGTGCTATGAGCCGGGCTCGGTGGCTCAGCCTGTAATCTCGCGCCTTTGGGAGACTGAGGTGGGTGGATTGCCTGAGCCCACGGGTTCGAGACCTATATGGACAGGCGAGACCTCATCTCTACA
>NW_007069295.1:0-513 GCF_000164805.1 Carlito syrichta
TGGTGTATAATCTTTTTACTATGCTACTGAATTCAATTTGCTAGTGCTTTGCTGAGGATTTTTGTGCAAATGTTTATACGGAATATCGGTGTGTAGTTTTCTTTTCTTGTAGCTGTGTCTTTGACTTTGGTATCAGGGAAATGCTGGCCTCATAAGATGAGTTAGAAAGTACTTCCTCTAGCCGGGCTCGGTGGCTCAGCCTGTAATCCTGCGCCTTTGGGAGGCTAAGGTGAGTGGATTGCCTGAGCCCGCGTGTTCGAGACCCACCTGGGCAACTTGGCGAGACCTCATCTCTACAATAAATCAAAAAAAAAAAAAAAAAAAAAAAAAGCTGGGTGTGGTAGCTTGCGCCTGTAGTTCCAGCTACTCAGAAAGCTGAGGCGGAAGGATTGCCGGAGCCCAGCAGGTCAAGGCTGCGGTGGTCGGGAGCGGCCACTGCACTCCCGTCTGGGCGACAGAGTGAGACTCCAACTCAAAAAAAAAAAAAGTACTTTCCTCCTCTTGAACTTTTTA
>NW_007069296.1:0-817 GCF_000164805.1 Carlito syrichta
TTTCACTTCAAACTTGGAACTTGTAAAGCCACAAAACATCTTTAGAGGCTTACCGAAGCAAATAAACAATGTGTTTCGGAGAGACTTAGTGAAGAAATTGTTTTTTTAACCAGTATTTCTCATGGTGCTTTTCAGGTGAGGATGATGATGAGACTTTGGGTCACAGTTCAGGACTACCATCCATGGGAAAGTTTGGAAGCAAGATTTAATGTTAAATTTTGATTTTAAAATGTATTCTACTTTAGTTTCTATGGGTAATGATCTATCAAGATTCATAAACAATTTTATGCTAACATATGTTTTTATTCTGACATGGCTATTGAATTTGACCTATGAATTATTTCTATGCATATTTTAATATTATTCCATTTTGTTTTAGAGTGCTAGACTGTATCTAGGAAAACCCGTTTAGATCCAAAATAACATTTTTTTCTAATTTCAAAAAAAATTAGCTTCCATTTTAAAAATGTAATCTGAATTTAAATGAAAACCCTAATTTAGAATTCAGTTCCATTCTTTAACTAGCTGAAAGAAATCTTAGGGAAAATATTGGACCAAATTGCCAGTAATTTGCATTAAAGAGGATGAAACTGAATTTTTTGTTTGTCAGTAGACATGACAGTGTTTCATTAAAGTTAAGCAGTAGAGAGCTCTGATTTTAATTTAGTCAAGGTTATGTCTTTACATAGAAGTTTTGTCGAAATACCTGGGGTTGACAATAATGTTCAAGGTGCTGTATAAATCTGGATGAATTACTCATGTACTGTCTTATTTAATAATATTGGTTCAACTGTCTTACAGCAAGAGTCTTTTTATC
>NW_007069297.1:0-1868 GCF_000164805.1 Carlito syrichta
CACTGCACTCCAGTCTGGGCGACAGTGAGAATCCAACTCAAAAAAAAGAAAAAAAGAAAATGTTTCAATAATGTTGATTCACTCTGCTTCTTTATTCTATGATTTCTAGTTTAAGGCATTACTAAACTGCATTAATTACATGTCTACCTAAATAAATGATTTTACTTGTTTCAAGTAATGAAAGAAATAAATAACTGCTATGTTCATCTTAATATAAACAGAGCAGAAAAAAGCAAATATGATTATGAAAGATTATTGCATTGTTATGTGAAAGCATCAGTGTGCCAGAACACATTGCAATCTGCTAGAACATTCCTCAAGTAACCTGTTCACTCATTGTCTTCTTTTCAACAAGCATATTTAAACAACTGCTAAGAGTCAGATATTAGGTCAATAGAAATATTAACTCATCAACAGGTCCTTCTTTCAGAATATCATGGGGAGTATTTTTTTTCTCTGAAATGATGGAATGCTCATTTGAATCATGTTTGTGTGTTTGAGAAACATTAAAATAATCTCTTAGAAGGATAGCTTCTTTTTTAACTTTTGTAAACATGACAGAAAAAATTCAATAATTTTAAAAAATAGCTTGAAGATATGGGGAAGCTTGCTTTTTAATTTTAGCCCTGCCACTTAAAATAGAGTGTTCTCAGGAAAGTTACTGAACTCTAGTTTTTCATGTGTAAAAAAATGAAAAATATAGACCAGGTACGGTGGCTCACCTGTAATCCCAGCGCTTTGCAAGGTAAAGGTGAGAGGATTGCCTGAGCCCAGAGGTTTGAGAATGGCCTGGAAAATTTGGTGAGAACTCATCTCTAAAATAAATAAAAAATTAGCCGGGCATGGTGGAGTGTGCCTGTGGTTCCAGTTACTTGGAAGGCTGAGCCCAGCAGGTCGAGCCTGCAATGACCATGAGTGTGTCACTGCACTCTAGCCTGGGCAACAGAGTGAGACTCCAGTTCAAAAAAAGAAAAAAAGAAAAACATACAAAAACCTTGTCTTGTAGGTTGTGGTAAAGATTAAATGAAATATATGTAAAATTCTAAATACACTAATTTTAGCATATAAAACTATCTCAGTGATTATTTTCTGGTTACCTATTGATGCACAATAGTTACTCTAAACTTTGTGGCATAAATAGCAAACATCATGTGATGCTAATGGTCTGAGTATCAGGCCACAGACAGAGATAAGGCACAGAGAGGGAAGCTTCAGCAGCTGGAATCATCTAGAGTTGTCTTCATTCACTTGTCTGGCATCTAGGCTGGAATCACTCAAAGTATAAAATGGAGCACCAGTATGTATTCTCTCTTTGTGTCTTGGGCTTCCCACAGCATTACAAACAACTGTGTCCCAATAGCATGAACCCAAGAAAAACCATTCCAAGAATAAGCATTCCAAGATAGCCAGGTGCAAGACACATGTTTTAACTATCTTTAGAGACATCACAAGTCCACTGAGATTTCTGTGGGAGGGAAGATAGAACACACTTAGAGATGAAAAATGTTTTAAAGAATTTGTGGAGGCCATTTTATTAAAACGACCACCGTTCCTATTCATAGCATAAATTAAACATGCTGATCTCTGACAGTGCTTGCTAGAATCACTGCTAGGAAGTATTCTGCAACTCTGTGGTTACAAAAACTTGGACCAAGACAGTCTAGAAATTGTGAATTCTGATTCTGAGCTAGTTAAGAGTGACTTCAAGTGACTTTAGAAAGGAAGTTGTTAACTCTATAAATTCCTATGCTTTAGATTTTTTTCAGTTAATAGATTTTTTCCAACTGGAATTTTAAGCAGTGAAAATGATTCATTTACATTACATGACTGTAGGTGGGCTCTTTGCTAGCATCCACCACATGTACTTG
>NW_007069298.1:0-1631 GCF_000164805.1 Carlito syrichta
AAAACTGTGGTATATTTACACGACACAAACAGATACCTCACCAATAAAAATGAATGAACTAATGACACATGAAGCAATATTGATGCATTTCATGGAAAATTCTACATTTGTATTGCTGTTGTGTTTATACAAGCATAAATAATGGTCAAAACTCAGCTGTATACCTATGATCTTTGCATATTGATATATATGCCTAAAAAATAATTCCAGCTATAGACTCTTTAAAGGACATACACATTAAGTACAAGGAGTAAGATAGGTTTGAAGAATGGGAAGCGATACACCATGCAAAAACTAACAGGAAGAAGCTGGTGTGACTGCATTAGCATGTACCATCACAGACTTCAACATAAAGAATGTTATGAAAATCAAGATATATCTTTCATAATTGCAAAAGGGTTGATTCACCAGCAAGACATAAAAGTCACAAATGTTTGCACACCAATAACCTAACTTCAAAATACATTAAAGAAAAAAATTATAAAATTCAAGGGAAAAATATGCAAATGCACAGTGATACTTTATTAATAATTGATATAGACAAGCAGATTAAAAAAATCAGTAAAAATATAAAAAATTGAACAATACTATTAGCCAATGTAACCTAAATAAGTGTACTGCCCTTAACAGCCGTGGAAAACACTTTTTTCCTAAGTTCAAATGGAGTGTTTACAAAGACAGAATGTGTGTTGGGCCATAAAATAAGCCTCAATAGACTTCAAAGATTTAGCCTTCCAATTTTGTTTCTTTTTGCTTGTCTTTGCACCAAATGCATTCTACTCAATTTAGAAGGTCAGAGGTTGTAAACAAATAGTTATTAAAAGAAATATAAAATTACAATTGTGGTAAGTTCTCTCTATAAGTGAAATGAGGACAGCAAGGGGAAGAGATCTGATTTGAATTGGAACATGAGCTTACCTGTGGAGTAATAGGGAAGGGGAGCACATGCATGGTTGGAGTAGGGAACAGAAATAGATCAGCAAGACATTGCCCATGACAAGGATTTTGAATTTTGTCTAATACATGGAGTGAATAAAGAAGGATTTTAAGCACAGAAGTAGGACGAACTTGCATTTTAAAATTTTACTCTGGCTACAGTATTAAGAAAGGTGGGGGAAAAACCAAGAAGAAAGAGCAGATGTGATAAAATGGTTAACAGGCTGCCACAAGAGCCTCCAAAGTTAAATGGTAGTGTGGAGCCCAGGCACCCCTTTCTTTCAAAGGGATGCCAGAGAACACTAGAGTCTCGTGGGTCAAAAGCAGCACAAATAAGTAAGAAGAAAGTCGCTCTTTTTTCCCACTGAACCCAACAGGCAAAATTGCAAAGTGGTCTGGGATAAAGGAGATACAGTACCTCAAGGAATGTATGTATCTCATGAAAGGTGTGTGGTGGAAGGGGGAAGATGGGTGACTTAAAGAAATCTGCATTCAGATTGTAGTAAGAATGAGGGATTGGATGAAAGACAATCCAGTCAGAGGGCTCTAAAGGACAAACTGATTGTGCAGACTGCCAAAGTTACAGTTTGAGATGAATAAAAGTGTTAGGTCAGAATCCCAGCAGGGCCTCCAAAATGTTAGGTCAGACCAGGGGTCTGTGATCTGGTGCCACAGGTAAGATACAAAGAATTGCA
>NW_007069299.1:0-950 GCF_000164805.1 Carlito syrichta
TCACTGCTTTAAGAAGACCTCTTCAAAATGCATATTGTAGTATCAGTCCTGCAAACTTCCCATCCCTTCTGTTTTCTTTTTTTTAGCTACTAAAGAACCTCTGGGAAAATAATATATACAATCAAATATGATCCATCCTAATAGTATTTGAATTTTAGAGACAATTGTGATATTTTTTAAAACTTAGCATCTTACTGATTATTCACTTATTTAATGACAATTAATATCCCCTTGATGTGTTATTTTTTTAATTCCCAGCTAAGACCGAACTCAGTGGCTCATCCTGTAATCCCAGCAATTTGGGAGGCCGAGGTGACTGGATTGCCTCATGCTGCAGGTTTGGTACCCTCCCGGGCAAATTGGTGAGACCTGGTCTCTACAATAAAATAAAAAATTTACCCAAGGTTGATACTGCACACCTGTAGTTCCGGGTACTTTGAAGGCTGAGGCAGCAGGATGACCATAGCCCAGTAGGTTGACTGGGGTCACCATGACAGTGACACTGCACTGCAGCCTGGGCTACAGGAAAAGACTCTAACTCAAAAAAAAAATAAATTCTTAGATGGATAGCGTCATGTCTCTAAGTTTAGATCCATCTCTAAAAGTAGATCCAGAACTAAATCTTATTTGATTCTGGTTAAACCTCATAGCAGAGGATTTTCTTCCCATCATTGAAGTCCCAATCCTTTAAAGAAAGAGTTTCTTCCTTTCAAGGTGGTAAATAAAGCACTTCCAGCAACTCTAAGCAACACCCTACCCAAGCACAGTGGTGGCTGCCCTGGGACTCACTTTTCTCTCCAAGTGACTCATGGCACCTTCTTTTTTTGCACTGTGATTAGAAGTGTTCTGGGAGACTGACTCCTGGGGGTTTGTAAACATTAGTAACAACCAGGATCTCTTTGGACAGCATCTTCTAATGACACAGCTTATACTTATGATGGCAATCGTGA
>NW_007069300.1:0-813 GCF_000164805.1 Carlito syrichta
ATCTAGAGATGATTACTGATAAGAAGTTGTCACAAACACTGACAACTATTGAGGTGTGTGCTTCTTGTAAACAACTCCATGAGCTGGGTGGGAGCATGCATTGTTTTATTGTTGCCACCTTAGTTTCTGATGTGTCATTTATTCCTTTTTCTTCTTCCTGGACCTACACACACCACTCCCTGCAGCTGTAGCACCCTTGAATGACTTAGGGCACAGATTTTGCCTTGCTTGAAACCAGACTACAATGGCCGACTTCAAAATTTTTGTATTTATCTACACCGAATTCTAGTAAAATACTTCCATCAGCAAAGATATTGTTTGTTTTGCACAAAAAGAGTTACATTTCAGTCTTGAAACTAGTTCATATTGTCATAACCATGGAAAAGGAAGCGGCTTTTTCAGAATATTGATGTCTATAGCTCTTGCTTATTGATAGGGAAGGGACAGTTACCATGGTGATCTCACAGCCTCTGGAGGGCATGCTATCATGGCCTTGCCTCCCACAACCCACCCAGCTGGAAGAACCCCTCTGAAAAGGATTTCCTTCCATAGAAATTCTTTGAGTTAATGGAAATAAAAAGAGTTTGAATTCTGGAATTCGGATTTGTTCACAGATTTGTTTTGCACACTTCTCTCCTGTAATTTAAGAAAAAGCATTTACAATAAAGACAGTATATGTAATTTTCTCCAGAAATAATGTTTAGGAGATTGTGTATTAATGATTCCAGAAATATGTTTGTTTTCAGACACAAAATAACCTTTGCTCTTATCCATGAGAGCTAAAGGGTTTGAAAACACACCACTTCAACCAGA
>NW_007069301.1:0-681 GCF_000164805.1 Carlito syrichta
CAGTTTTATGGAGTAGGAAACAAGCAGAGTGAGGTGAAATTAACTTGGCTAGGAACAAGCCTTTAGCGAGCAGCAAAGCAGGGCTTTAGGCTTGGACAATGTGTTTCCCCATCATGCTATGAAGTCTCTTCTAGATCAGAAATATAGCAAGGAGAACACAGGCATGCATCTTGTCTCTGTTGGGGTTTTGAAAAAATATAACTCTTTGTACAGACTTGCATACACTGAGCTATGGAACTGAAGGTGCCTTAGAGATCATCTACGAGCCCAGTTGATTATCTTTCAAGTCCTCACTGTTGACCAGAGAGGGTAAAAATGACCCACCAAGGCTGCGATCTTGATAACAGAGGTGTGGCAGGTACCCAGATCTTCTGGTGCAATGCTTGTCTCATGCACTGTGCCACTTCTCTAGCTTTATGGGAGATCATTTAACTTACTGTTAAAATCACATTCATTTAAAAAAAAGAGCTATACTTCAAATACAGTTCATCTTTATAATAGGTGCACTTCAATTGTTTTTGGTATATTCACTAAAGTTGAACAACCATCACCACTATCTAACTCCAGAACACTTCAATCACCCCACCAAATATATATATATATATATATATATATATATGTATATATATATATATATATATATACCTATTACCAGTTATGCTCCATTTTTTCCTCTCCCAA
>NW_007069302.1:0-657 GCF_000164805.1 Carlito syrichta
TCACTCCCAAGGGTCCTGCTGATGTTCTGAATTACATACAGATAGACTAAAATAGTTTACTATTTTTTTTTTCTTCTGGTACAAATAATTTGAATACAATTTAAGAAAATACAAAAATTTACATAAGAGAAATCATCCTTTCATTCAGATTTGACCCTTGGCAATATTCCTATATTTTTGTTAGACATGTAAATATAATCACAAATAAAGATCATATTTTATGTTCTGTTTTGTTCCCAGACTTTTTCAATCAAAATGATACCCTAAACATTTATTACATTATTTACTGTTTTTAGAAATTTTCCAGCCTTTTTGAGAAGCAATCTATTTTTTTTTGTTTTTGAGTTAGAGTCTCACTCTGTCGCCCAGACTGGAGCACCGCAGCCTCGATCTGCTGGGCTCTGGCGATCCTTCCGCCTCAGCCTTCCGAGTAGCCAGAATTACACGCATGCGCTATCATGCCCGACTGATTTTTTGATATTTTGTAGAAATGAGGTCTCGCCTGCCCAGGCGGGTCTCAAACCCACGGACTCAGGCAATCCACTCACCTCAGTCTCCCAAAGGCGCGGGATTACAGGCTGAGCCACCGAGCCCGGCTGAGAAGCAATCTATTTAATGATCTCCCCATTCTTGGCATTGAGTCGGTTGGGGATTTTT
>NW_007069303.1:0-753 GCF_000164805.1 Carlito syrichta
TCAGGGTGTCTTGCTAAGGGCTAATCACGAATTCGAGTTTTTGAAGCATAAACTAGGGAAATGAAATCCTCATATACAGGCAACTGCACTGACTTTTCCTAAGAAAGTGTAAGGAATCTGTGTGACATGTTTTCTCAATCCCCAAAAAACTACATGGTGTCTTCCTAAGGTCTAAATAAACCTCATGGTTTCTAATCATGTATCTGGGAAAGGTTGTATTCATAAACAGGCAACTGCACGGTTGTTGCTAAAAATAAGGAATCTGGGTTATATGAGTCCTCAGCCCTGAAAATCTACAGGGCATCTTGCTGACAGTTAAACAAGAATCAGGGATTCGAGGCATGAATGTGGGTAATAGCAGTACTCATATACAGGAAACTACATGGCCTCTTGCTAACAAAAAAGAAAAAATCTGTTTTCCACGGTTCCCTATCAAAAAATCTACATGGTGTCTTAGTGTCTTACTAAGGACTAAACAAGAATCAGGGATTTGAAACAGGAATCTAAGGAAAGAAAGACCTCACATACAGGACACTACACGGCCTCCAACAAAGGACGAATAAAGAATCATTGTTGTACGAGTCCTCAATTCAAAAAATTCCCAGGGTGTCTGCTATGGCACAAAAAAGAAACAGGGCTTTAGCCAGGCTCAGTGGCTCAGCCTGTAATCCCTCGCATTTGGGAGGCTGATGCGAGTGATTGCTTGAGCCCACAGGTTTGAGACCTGCCTGGCAGTAAGACCTTATCTCTACA
>NW_007069304.1:0-717 GCF_000164805.1 Carlito syrichta
CCTCTCTAACCTGTTTCCCCATTTTTATAATGGTGACTAATATCAGCACTATCTCATAGTTTTGTTAAAAATACTAAATGACGCAATAAATATGAAATGTTTAGCACGGTGTCTGGCACATGGTGTGAGCTGCTGTCATTATTTTGGGGGAAAAGTGTTATAATGATTATTAGAAGTCAGAGAAAACTCACTGAGCAGTAACATTAGAACTGGGTCTTCAAGAATAGGGAGAGAGAAGAAGAAGAAACAAGAGTCCTGTTTGGAAGGGCAAGAAGCATTTCAAGCAAAAGTACAGAATAGGAGAAAGGCATACTGTGAACCTTTGAAGAAAGATGAGTGAAGCAGTAGCTAGAACAGATAGCATGATGGAAGATGGCTCTCGTCTGCAAAGAACAATGTACTCTATGCCAGAACGCTTAACTTCATCCTGTGTCTAGTACACAGTCATTAACAATGTTCAAGCAGCAAAGTTGCATGATCAAATGTATGTTTTTAGGAAGACGGCAGTAACGAGACTAGAGATAGTTAGACCATGATATTATTATTATTATTATTATTATTATTATTTTGAGTCGGAGTCTCACTCTGTCTCCCAGACTGGAGTGCAGTGGCCGCTCCCGGCCACCGTAGCCTCGGCCTACTGGGCTCCGGCGATCCTTCCACCTCAGCCTTCCAAGTAGCCGGAATTACAGGCATGCGCCACCACGCCCGGCTGAT
>NW_007069305.1:0-718 GCF_000164805.1 Carlito syrichta
CTAGGCACATCCCGTCGCCCGTAGCGACCGCGATCGTGAAGTCACACAACGTCTTCAGCAGCGCGTGTACCCGGAACTCCCGTTAAGCTCCGTCCGCCCCAATCGCCGCGCCGACCTCCGCTTCCGCAACGGGACGTAAACGGTAAGCGATAAGTCCCTTCCGGACGTTCCCGCGCTCAGATCGCAGTCGACTCTGAGGCGCCAGCCACTCTCCCGGCGGGCTCTACGTCGACTCCAACCTCCGGCTCCCATACCAAAGTCGATCTACACGCCGTGACCGTGTAAACCCAGCTCATCCGGCCTTCCGTTCCGCCCGTCTGGCAGTCACTCGTCCATCACAAGTAACTAAGCCCGAGCCCGTGCAAATCGAACCCGAATCAACCCATCAAAGTCTCCGTAACCGCGTCACACAGTCTCATCCAATCCCGCGCGCACAAGTCCGTCAAGCCACCCCGCCCCTTCAGAACGACGTAGAAAAGGCGCGTGTCAGCCCGGGTCGGGTCTCTCGTCCCCGAAGTCGCCGCGTCGGCTTCAAACGCGAGCCCAGACTCGAGCCCGAATAAAGTGTGTTCGCATCGGAGCCGGCTCTCTGTGGTCTCCGGGATTTAAAATCTCGGGTCTCACGCCACCAGTCACACTCGTCGTCCCGGCACTTTGGGAAGCCCAAGCGAGTCGACGGCCGGGATCCAGGAGCTCAAGACCAGCCCGGGCAACATAG
>NW_007069306.1:0-2975 GCF_000164805.1 Carlito syrichta
CGTATGCCTAGATGTTCAAGGGTTTTTATCAAGAAGGGGTGCTGGATTTTATCAAAAGCTTTTTCTGCATCTAGTGATATGATCATGTGGTTTTTGTTTTGACATCTGTTGATGTATTTAATTACATTTATGGTTTTACGAATATTGAACCAGCCTTGCATGCCAGGAATGAAGCCTACTTGGTCATGATGGATGATTTTTGAGATGTATTGCTGAATCCGGTTTGCTAGGATCTTGTTGAGAATTTTAGCATCTATGTTCATCAAAGATATTGGCCTGTAGTTCTCTTTCTTTGTTGGATCTTTACCTGGCTTGGGTATCAATGTGATGTTGGCTTCGTAAAATGATTTGGGGAGAGTTCCATCTTTTTCAATCGCCTGGAATACCTTCAGTAGGATTGGTATCAGCTCCTCCTTAAATGTCTTGTAGAATTCTGCTGGAAAGCCATCTGGACCAGGGCTTTTTTTTGTAGGAAGTTTTCTTATTACGTGGTCGATTTCCTTGATTGTTATTGGTTTATTTAGGGTCTCAATTTCTTCTTGTTCCAACCTAGGTAGGTTGTGTGATGTCAGAAAGTCTTCCATTTCCTTCTGGTTTTCAAGTTTGTTTCCATACAAGTGTACGTAGTAGTCTCTAATGATCTTTTGTATTTCTTCAGGGTCAGATGTGACTTCATCTTTTGTGTTTCTGATTATGCGATTTGGTTTTTTTCTCGTTTTTTCTTGGTCAGTCTAGCTAGGGGACCATCAATCTTGTTTACCCTTTCGAAGAACCAGCTTTTTGTTTCATTGATTTTTTGTATTATCTTTTTGTCTTCTATGTCCTGGATTGGGGCTTTTATTTTGGTGATCTGGATTCTTCTGCTGAAATTAGGGTTTTTGTGGTCTTGCTTTTCCAGTTTCTTTAGGTGGCTTGTTAAGTTGTGAATTTCTGTTCCTTCCATTTTCTTCATGTGTGTTTGTAGGGATATAAATTCCCCTCTTGCTACAGCTTTCAGGGCATCCCAGAGATTTTGGTAAGATTTTTCTTCATTTTCATTTGAGTCCAGGTATCTTTTGATCCCTGTTTTGTTTGATTTTGTCATTGACCCAGGAGTTGTTTAGCATCATGCTGTTTAGTGTCCATGTCTTTGCGGGTTTTGGGGGGACTTTGTTGGTGTCAATGTTTATTTTTATTCCACTGTGATCTGAGAAGGTGTTTGGTAGAATTTCGGTCCTTTTAAAGTTGCTTATGCTTGCTTTATGGCCGAGTATGTCGTCAATCTTAGAATATGTTCCATGTGGTGATGAGTAGAATGTGTATTCTGTGGTCTTTGGATGGATTGTTCTGAAGGTATCAATTAAGTCGATTTGGTCCAAAGTCACATTGAAGTTCCGGATCTCCTTGCTGATTTTTTGTCCTGATGATCTGTCTAGGGTTGTGAGTGGGGTATTAAAGTCCCCAGTTATGATAGTGTTAGAGTCAATATCTTTCTTTAGTTTTCCTAGAAGCTGCTTTATAAAAGTTGGCGCACCTATGTTGGGTGCATATATGTTTATGATAGATATTTCTTGTTGATGGATTGAGCCTTTTATCATTATGTAGTGGCCTTCTGTATCTTTTTTTATTTTTAATAGTTTGAAGGGTATTTTGTCTGAAATTAAGATGGCTACTCCTCCTTTCTTTTGTATTCCGTTCGCCTGGAAGTTTGTTTCCCATCCTCTTACTTTGAGTCTCTGGGTGTCCTTTCTAGTGAGGTGAGTCTCTTGAAGGCAATAGATTGTTGCCTGATGATATTTTATCCATTTTACCAATCTATATCTTTTCAGTGGTGCATTTAGTCCGTTCACATTTAGGCTAATCATTGAAATGCAAGAGTTGATCCCTGTCATAAGGTTCTTACAGAGTTGTTCCTGTTTATTTGTTGTCTTTCTTTGGTTTTTGGAGTTGCTTGATGTGTGTTTTTAATCTTTTGCCTGTACTCTTGTGAAGAATGCTCTTGTTCTTTTTTCTTTTTCTTCTGTGTTCAGTACTTTCTTAAGTGTTTCTTGTAGACGTGGTCTGGTGGCGGCGTAGGCTCTTAGGGATTGGATGTTGGGAAAGATTCAATTCTCCCTCATTTATGAAGCTTAGTTTGGCTGGGTAGGTTATTCTTGTTTGAAATTGTTTCTCTTTTAGAACTTTGAAGATAGGGCTCCAGGTCCTGGCCTGAAGGGTTTCTGTGGATAAATCTGCTGCTATTCTAATTGGTTTTCCTTGGTAGGTAGTCTGGTCTTTTTCTCTTGCTGCCTTTAGGATTTTTCCTTTCATAGTTATTTTGTTTAGGCGAATTATTATGTGTCTGGGAGTTGGTCTTCTCATTTGTTGTCTTGCAGGGGTTCTCTGAATCTCTTGTGTTTGAATTTTTTCATCCTGAATGAGATGAGGGAAGTTTTCTTCAATGATTTCATGAAATGTTTGTTCCAGTGTGGCTTCGGTTTCTCTTTCTGCCTCAGGAAGCCCAATTATTCTTAGGTTTGGTCTCTTGAAGTGATCATTCATCTCTTGCAGGTTTTCTGCTGTCTTTTTGAGCTTCTTTTCTATGCTTTTGACAGTTTGTGTTAGATCTGTGTTTTGGTCTTCGAGCTCTGAGATTCTTTCTTCTGCTTGGTTAATTCTGCTTTCCGTGCTTATTAGTTTATTTATTTCCATCACAGTATACTTTACTGATGTCATTTCTGACTACAGTTCCTTCCTATTTTCCTCTTGTCTCTCCTCAATTGTTTTAATTCTCTCCATTAATGTCTTGATTTCTGGGTTCGTTGCATGCAGCCAGTCATTCTGGGGACTCTTCATTGTCTGTGTTCCAGAATCTGTTTTCTCATTGTCTGATCTCCAGGGGTCTGTGTAAGACCTATATTCTTCTTTTGGTTTTTCTTCATTTGTGCAGTTTTTCCCCCCTCTTACTTTTTCCTTCCCTCCACGTCACCATCTTCTTTAATTCTGTTATTCAGGGG
>NW_007069307.1:0-781 GCF_000164805.1 Carlito syrichta
CGAACGCACACACAAGAGCACCAGCATACTCAAGGCCTCACTGAACGAACACTGCAAGAACCCCTACTCCACCAAGGATGAGAAGATCATGCTAGGCATCATTAACAAGATGACCCTCACGCAGGTCTCCACCTGGTTCCCCAACGCACGCTTGCGCCTCAAGAAGGAGAACAAGTTGACGTGGGATGTGAGCAGCAAGGACCAGGAGGACTATGCCCTTTTTAGCAGTGACACGAATGGCGACCCAGAGAAGGCCGAGAATGACAATGAGATTGATTTGGAGAGCATCGACATCCACACGATGGCGACCAGAGCAACGAAGACAATGAGGACAAGACCGAGCTGTGCGAACATTGCAGACTCAGGACTCAGGCTCGCAGCTGGCGACAGCTGAGTAGCTCAAGCCCCAAGACTAGCCCCTGGACTCTGCCAAGGAGGGCCTGGAGCCCGGCAGCATGTGCCTGCTGAGCCCCAACTTTGCGGCGGGCGGCCTGCAGGGAGTGTCCCACAGCAAGCCCAAGATCTGGTCTCTGATGGAGACCACCAGGAGTCCCTCAGGCACACCCAAGACCTCACCGCCTCCGCCCACTGGCCCTACAGACCCGCACCAGCCCTCTGTGGGTGCTGCACCAGCAACCCGCCTTCCTGCCCAGCCACGAACTGTACACCTGCCACATTGGCTTGTCCTCCAACTTATATCAATATTTTTTATTATGACATATTTTTCTGGATTTATTGTAAAGACAAGGTCTCACCAAGGTGCCTATGCTGGTCTTGAACC
>NW_007069308.1:0-776 GCF_000164805.1 Carlito syrichta
GGGTGTATTCCAGGCTGACTGACAGGGCCGCAGTATTCCTGCATCTAGTAACCGCCGGATGTGAGGAGTTATGCCCTCTCGTGCGGCTAGGGGCATTGGGTACTGTCGGACCCTGACCGGATCGGCTCCTGCTTTGAGCTCAATGAACACTGCCGGCCAGTGTTTGGCTAGTCCCGCTCCCCCCGTCTCTGCCCACGCCTGGGGAAAGTCCTGCAACCATTGGTTTATATCTTCTACTGGTGGCGGTGGGTCCTGGTGGAGGCGATACTCGTCCTCTAAGTTGACTGTAAGCACCTGGATAGGGTATCCATCTCTGTTTAAGACTTCAGTGCCTTTCGAGTGGAAGTGGATTTGAGCGCCCACCTTGGTAAGCAAGTCCCGGCCTAACAGGGGGTATGGGCAATCCGGAATAACTATGAAGGAATGCGACACCTGGCCTACACCAAGATCCACTGTTCTTTGGGTAGTCCATGGATATGGCTTGGTGCCCGTGGCCCCTTGCACCCACGAGACTTTATTTGCTACTTTTCCATGTGGCGTTAACAGGACAGAATGCTGTGCGCCCGTGTCCACGTGGAATTGCATGGGTTTCCCCTCCACCTTCAGTGTTACCCTGGGCTCGGGGAGGGGATCCGAACCCTGACCTCCCTAATTTTCTAGGGTTAGGACTTTCGGCTCATTTAAGGTAGGCTCTGGAACCTTTCTGGACATTCTCTTGCCCAATGCCCTTCCTTTTTGCAGTATGCACACTGGTTTCTACCTAGTCTGGGCGTCCC
>NW_007069309.1:0-1099 GCF_000164805.1 Carlito syrichta
CATACAAGCAGCCACCAAAGACATTGGAAAAAGCTCAGCCTCATTTGTCTCCGAAAATGCAAGTGAAAACGACCTTGAGGAGTCACCAATTTTCAGTCAGGATGGCTATCATCAATCATTCCCAAAACAACAGATGCTGGCGTGGAAATGACACAAAGGGAACACTTCTACACTGCTCGTGGGAGTGTAAACTCGGACCAGCTCTGTGGATAAGCATTTGGTGATTCCTAAACGATCTAAAAATCGACCCTGCCATCCTCCTACTGGGAACATACCAGGAAGAACGAAATCCCTCTCTCCAAGAGATATTTGCACATGTATGTTTATCGCCACATTGTTCGCAGTAGCAAGAACATGGAGCCAACCATCCTGCCCATCTAAAGAGGACTGGATTCAAAATATGTGGTACGTAGGAACAATGCCATATTATGCAGTCACAACGAGAACAAACTCACGAAGTTCACGGAAACCTGGATGGAGTTAGAGTCTATACTACTGGGTGACCTTTCACGGAAGCAGAAACTGAGTATCACATGTACTCACTCATAAGTGGACCTTGAACAACCATCATAATAACGACAACAAAAAAGATTTTCAGAGTTGGGAGATGCAGGGGAGGGGGAGGGCCAGGACTTGCAGTAGTTGGTTTGTGCCCGGGGTGCCGGGACGTTCGGGGACAGGCCTGAACAACAAGGGTTCCTGTAAAATGAATATTAATATATTTCACCCTGAATTGTACCCTACTTCTTTCAAATTACAAATGAAGAAGAAAACGTTTATACCAGATCCCTGAATCCATGGCCAGTCATTAGAAAGGAATTCTTGTTTCTATAGCCTTAATCACTTTTTTCACACCCAAATAAAAACACATACCCTTATTTTATTGAAATGTGCTTAGATAAAATATCCTATTGCTGATTTTTAATTAACTTATTTTTGAAATATATCCCAGTTGACTCATTCGATATGTTTCATTGAGTATAGATAGCAACTGTATACTACTGCTTAAAATGAATTGTCCCGATTTGTGTCTTTTTCCCTGCAGCGGTATGTGTAGATCTCTGGCATGTTTCCTTTCTGACCATGTTTGCGTTTTCTC
>NW_007069310.1:0-731 GCF_000164805.1 Carlito syrichta
CAGATAAGCCCCACCATGGCAGCAATCATGTGACTAACCCACCTATCCGCCTGCTGTCCATCATCTGACATCATCAGTACCTGCACTTGCTTGCCATTTTGTGATGACGTGGAAGCAGACCACCACCCAATCACCCTAATGATCTTCCCCCATCAAGGGGAATGGTTAAAAGGACACAACCACAGGCAACCAGGGGCCATTGCCTTGCTAGAGTCTGGCGTGCCCGTGTGCTCTTTGAGTCATGGCTGTCGCCATGCTTCCTGGCTTTGGCCCCCCTCCCCCACTTGGGGAGTTGAATCTTCTCTTTTCCTTCTCTTTCTCTCTCTAATTTATTTTTAAATAACTTTTTTTCTTAATCTTTTTGTGTGTCGCAATTATTTGCTATTTACTCGGATCTCTGGGTTGCCGGAACGCACCTCCGGTTTGCCAGCCCCGCCAGTGCTGCGCGCCTCCCTGCATCTCTCGACCCTCACCCGGTCCGTCCGTTCCCTAACATTTTTAGAGGTTCCACCGAGTCCGAAATCTCTCTCTCTCTCTCTCTCTCTCTCTCTCTCTCATATTTCCTATCTGGTGGCCCTCTGTGGACTGTGTTGGAACCTGGTGGCAATTGAAGGCTCTAGCTGTGGCTACACTTCAGCATGCAGCTCCAGGGAAAGACTTCAGACCGCTGTGGGCCTGACTGGGCGAGGCACTAAAGGTTAAATCTTTGCTTGTCTTCTAGCCAAGATTTT
>NW_007069311.1:0-363 GCF_000164805.1 Carlito syrichta
GAGTGTAAACTACTACAACCCTCTGTGGAAAACAGTTTTGTGATTCCTAAAATATCTAAAAATTAACCTCCCATATGACCCTGCAATCCCACTACTGAGAGTATATCTGGAGGAACTTAAATCACTTTATGAAAAAATATCTGCACACATATGTTTATTGCAGCATTATTCACAATAACAAAAACATGGGACCAACCAACCATGCTGCCCATGGAAAGAGGACTGGATAAAAAAATGTGGTGCATTTACAAGATGGAATATTATTCATCCATAAAGAAGGAGTAAATTATGAACCTCTCAGCAGCATGGATGGACTTAGTCTGTAATACTGAGTCATCTCTCATAGAAATAAAAACCAAATAT
>NW_007069312.1:0-778 GCF_000164805.1 Carlito syrichta
GCGCTTCTCTGTATTACTTATACTACCCAGTAAGATTGCTGCAATGTCTTAGTTATTATTTTTTTTGAGTTGGAGTCTCACTCTGTTGCCCAGACTGAAATGCTGTGGCCGCTCCCGGCCACTGCAGCCTCGACCTGCTGGGCTCCAGCGATCCTTCTGCCTCAGCCTTCCAAGTAGCTGGAACTACAGGTGCGCACTACCACGCCTGGCTAATTTTTGATTTTTTGTAGAGATGAGGTCTTGTCAAGTTGCCCAGGCGGGTGTCGAACCCTCGGGCTCAGGCAATCCACTCACCTCGGTCTCCCAAAGTGCTGGGATTACAGGCTGAGACACCGAGCCCAGCTGCAATGTCTTATTAATGCTCCACTTTAGACAATGCCTTCTTATGGGTAAGGTCAAGCCCACAGCAGCATAAAGAACATCAGTCAAAAGCTGTAGTTCCAATGTGACTTTAAAAATTACAGTAACAATTAGTGAAAGCTATTGGATTTAAAACAGAAACAGACAGTGCATCATGGGGACCAGTACATTAGCTCACATCCACTGTCTTGTGGTAGAGCTAAATCAAATTTAAAAAAAAAAAATTATACAGACAATGCACTCCATGAACTTCAACTTAATCTTACATACTTCATACTTAACATACACACACAAAAAGTGGACAAATCTCATCGAATCTCACCTTAAATGTGTTTATCCCCAGGGGAAACATGAGATGGAAGCTATGACTCTACATCCCTCAGCATCCTCCATCTCTTCGTGATTCTCATTGTCCAAG
>NW_007069313.1:0-762 GCF_000164805.1 Carlito syrichta
GAGACCCATCTCACTAGAAAGGACACACACAGACTCAAAGTAAGAGGATGGGAAACAAATTTTCAGGCGAATGGAACACAAAAGAAAGGAGGAGTCATGATCCTAATTTCAGACAAAATACGATTTAAGCTATCAAAAATTAAAAAAGATACAGAGGGCCACTACATAATGATAAAAGTTTCACTCCATCAACAAGAAATATCTATCCTAAACATATATGCACCCAACATAGGCGGACCAACATTCATAAAGCAACTTCTAGGAAAACTAAAGAAAGACATTGACTCTAACACCATAATAACTGGGGACTTTAATACACCACTCACAACCTTAGACAGATCATCAGGACAAAAAATCAGCAAGGAGATCCGGAACTTCAATGAGACTCTGGACCAAATGGACTTAATTGATACCTATAGAACACTCCATCCAAAGACCACAGAATACACATTCTACTCATCACCGCATGGAACATATTCTAAGAACGACCACATAATTGGACACAAATCAAGAATAAGCAAAATTTAAAAGGACAGAAATTCTACCATGCACCTTCTCGGACCACAGTGGAATAAAAATAAACATTGACACCAACAAAGTCCCCCCAAAACCCACAAAGACATGGACACTAAACAGCATGATGCTAAATAACTCCTGGGTCAACGATGACATCAAATAGAGATCAAAGATACCTTGAAACAAATGAAAATAAAGAAACATCTTACCAAAATCTCTGGGATGCCTTAAAGCTGTATAAGAGGG
>NW_007069314.1:0-697 GCF_000164805.1 Carlito syrichta
GAGCACAGACCAGGCCCAAGTCTTCTCAAGTCATCTACACACATATGTCCTTGAAAAGTTCACACCAACTGGACTTGGTGGCTCAGCCTGTGATACCACACTTTGGGAGGCCGAGGTGACTGGATTGCCTGAGCCCGCGGGTTTGAGACCCACCTAGGCAACTTGACGAGACCTCATCTCTACACTAAATCAAAAAATTAGCCGGACGTGGTAGCACACGCCTGTAATTCTGGCTACTTGGAAGGCTGAGGTGGAAGGATCGCCGGGAGCGGCCACTGCACTCCAGTCTGGGTGACAGAGTGAGACTCCAACTCATAAAAAGAAAATAAAAGAAAAGTCCAAACCAGACAGTCTGTGTATTGTGTCACGAAGATGCCAGACACAGACAGGCAGACAGAGGTCAGACCATGGAGAGAATCATGACGAGGCCCAGACACTCACCATGTATAAACTTAGATGAGACCTTGGGGAACTGTGGCTATCTGGCAGCACCTGAGCCTCTGCTGTGACTGGTGTGGGCATGCACTGGTCAACTCCACTGTCATATCAAAATACCACGGGTCAGGTGGCTGAATCAACAGAAAAGTACTTGCTCAGTTCTTAAGCTGGATGTCCCAGGTCAAGGTGCCAAGTGATTCAATTCCTGGTGAGGGCTCCCTTCCTATCCACAGATGGTTTCCTTCTGTTGAGAAGGTTT
>NW_007069315.1:0-2002 GCF_000164805.1 Carlito syrichta
CCTGTTGACAGGGCCCTAGTGTCCAACAGCCTCCTGAGGAAGCACAGCATCCCTTTCCCCACTCCTTGGCCATCTGGTGTTCATTATCACGAACCTAGCTTGAGCCCTCCCTGCACTCTCTGGACACCTCTGGAATCCAAATGTAGAAGCCAAAGACACTCATTCTTAAGGCCACCAGCAACAGGAGAGGGATGTGGGTGGGGTTTCCTGTGTGCCATAGTGGGCAGGGAGGGGTTTTGTGTGGTGGCTCTTCAGGGTACCCTTGCATCATGCCCTCAGCCTGGAGGCAGCTGAGACATTTCACTTGGACTGTAGGAGTTTAGGAGACTGGGATTCAGGGGTCAACCAGATGTCTGGCAGCTGGACTCATGTGTGTCATGGGCTTGTGGGGCCACAGGGCAGGTGGTGCACCTTGGATCAGGAAAACAGAAAGGCCACTAGGCCATGGGATTAGCGAAAAGCAACTGGCACCCCTGCCTGCCCTCTCCAGGGCACACAGCCCAAAGATTTTCAGTTCAGCCAGGTCACCTTCTCCCTGTTGTGTGGTCCAGTCTACCCAAGCCTGTGGTAGTGTTTGAGGCTAAGTCTGACTGACAGCCCAGTCCCCAAATCATCAATGACCCATGACCCACCTCATCATCCTTGTACAGGGAGAGATTCTCTGTGGTCAGCACAAACCAATACGTCTTGGAGCTCCCCTTCATAATGCCAATATTGTTGATGGTCAGCCAGTCATTCAGGATGACCTGGAGGGTGAGGGGGCTGGAGGTCAGCAGACGGGGCTGGAGGTCTCTTCAGGGAGGATGGGGTGGGCAAAGAGAGACATCCAAAAGCCCAATCCTCAGAGGCCTGGCCAGTTGGGGAGGATAGGGACCAGACCTACCCGGGTTAAACCACAAGAGAGCAGAATGGAAGACAACAGAAGATAGAGGTCAGCTCAGGAAAAAGAGCCTTCTGACAGTCAAAGACATCAAGTAAGGAACTGGTGGCCTTGGTAGGGGTTGAGTGCTCCATCTCTAAAAGTGAGCATGTAGCATTTGTGTGGCTGATTGGACAAGACATCTCTTGAGTGTTTTTTATACTTAAAACCTAATCTCTTCAAAGACTTGCTTCTTGGTCGGCCACCGTGGCTTACATCTGTAAGTCCACCACTTTGGAAGACCATGGTGAGAGAAATGCCCGAGTGCTAGAATTTGTGACCAGCCTGGGCAACATGACAAGACCTCATCTTTACAATAAAAAAAACATTGGGCCAGGCTCGGTGTCTCAGCCTGTTATCCCAGCACTTTGGGAGGCTGAGGTGAGTGGATTGCCTGAGCCTGCGGGTTTGAGACCCACCCGGGCAACTTGGAGAGACCTCATCTCTACAATAAATCAAAAATTAGCCGGGCATGGTAACCCATGCCTGTATTTCCAGCTACTTGGAAGGCTGAGGCAGAAGGATCACTAGAGCCCAGCTGGTCAAGGCTGCAGTGTCTGGGAGCATGGCACTGCACTCCAGTCTGGGCAACAGATTGAGACTCCAACTCAAACAAAACAAAACAAAATTTAGCCAGGCACGGTAGCATGGGCCTGTGTTTCCAGCAATTTGGGAAGCTGAAGCAGAAGGATCACTTGACCAAGCAGGTCGAGACTGTGGTAGTCATGAGTGTGCCACTGCACTCCAGTCCGGCTGGGGTGACAGAGTGAGACTCTGACTCAAAAAAAAAAAAAAGTTCTTTCTAATCTCTGGGATATTGTACTTGCTGCTGTTGCCTCTGCCTAGAAAGCATTTCTCCTATTTTTCCTGGAAAATTCTTACTCACACTTTGGTTATGAGCACAGAATTCACACTATACAGCCGGCTGGGCCTCTCTCGTCCCCTATCATCAAGGATTCTTATAACAATCCTTGATCATTCCCTGAAGTCAACTTCTATAACAATGACTGTTACTTTTAATTAACTTTGCTGTGTGTGTGATTGTGATTATCTGTTGATGAAGCCTCCTCTGCTAAATTATGA
>NW_007069316.1:0-1342 GCF_000164805.1 Carlito syrichta
AGGCCTAGTGTCCAGATGTCAGGCACGAGCAAGGGCCTCGCACGAGGCTGATTTATCACATTTGCAACGTTCAGGGATGGGGAGTCAGAAGACCCTATGACCACCTCAGCTCTGTGTCTGAGTCTCTGAGGGACCATGGTAAGAGTATTGACATAGGGGGCGGTGGGCTCCATTGCCAGGTACCAGACTAGGTGACTCGTGAATGTTAACTTAAATAATTTGGCAAATCACTGATTATCTCCAATTCCTCAGTGGAAAATAGATGAACTAATTTGTCTAATCTGTAAAGTCACCTCCAATTCTGACATTTTGGTATTCTGTGATTCTACAATCACGGAATCTAGTCCCAGAGATCTATGATGCCTTCGCATGGCCTCCAGTAGCGGCACTTGGTCCTTAGCGCTAATGTCCATTAGTCACTGCTTCCTGGCCCACCATATTTCCTACGTGCTATCTCCCATGAGATCACACACTCTCCAGGGTAACTTTGTCTTCATCTCTGGGGTCTTCCTCCCAACTCTGTGCCTCGGTGCAACAGCCCTGAAAATGAGTTGCGGGCTCTCAGCAGGCACTAGGCAACTCTTTGCTCGGTCTAGGGGTCTAGGGGGCTGCGGAGTCCTGTGCCTGGGGCTCAAGGCCCTTCCTTCTGTTTCAGCCCGGTTGCTCATTCTCGACACCACTCACAGTCAGGCAGGTCTTCTGGCCACAAACAGATAAAAGCCTACCAGTGAAGACCTTGTAAAACACAATGGATAAAAGCCGGTTGGTTCCTCTGGCCCTGTGTTCCACAACACCCCAATGCTCAGATCACCCTCCTCCACTAGTGCCAGTGTCTGTTCTGAGCGCCCAGCTCCTCCGTCCGCACCCGACTCCCTCTCTGGTTGTTGTCACTTCAAGGCAAGAAACCGAGCTGCTGCATCGGTTCCATATTCAGATTTTCTGTCATTTTCTGCCACCCTGTCCTCACAGCTACTTCCTGAAGCTTGAGTCGGTTCCTTCTCCTTTAGACATTTACATTTTAAAAGGATTAAATGTTTCTCTGCCTGGTCTTTCACACGGTCTTCAGGGTGAGGATCATGGGAGGCACAGAAAATGCTGCTCTTACTCTGAGTCTGTCCGCTTGTCGAAGAAACAAACATTCAGCCAGAAAACACATTAGAAAATGTTGTAGAACAGCTTTTGTGATGACTTTGTATCTGTGACAGTAAAGGAATTCGAAGCACTTGGTATGGGCTGCAGTCATCAAGAAAGCCTTCATGAGAAAAGTGATTTATCTGTGGATTCTGGAGGGTAGGATTGAAAAATAAACTCACAGTACTGGAAAATGGGGGTTTTCATGGTG
>NW_007069317.1:0-507 GCF_000164805.1 Carlito syrichta
CTTGCTATTTTCCGATTAGTTTTGTTGTTGTTTGCTAGTATGGCATGATTTCACCATGATTTCTGATTTTTTAAAAACAGTCATCCTAGGTCAGGCATGGTGACTCAAGTCTATAATCTCAGCACCAGAGGCCACGAGTTCAAGATCAGCCTAGGCAACATAGTGACATTCTGCCTCTGTTCAATTTTTTTATATAAATAAGAAAAAACTAACAAACTTTCCTTTGATAGCAACAGCAGTGATTACCATTAGTTATGTGCTTCACATGCAGGTAGTTCCCAATCCTTTACAACCTGGAACACTCACAGTCAGTCCTTCAGGTTTAACTATGAGAACTCTGAGGCTAGTAAGGCTGGTATCTTGCCAGCATTCCACAGCTAGGAAGGGACAGGCCTGGGGTTTGAGCCCAAATATGACTAACTCCACACCGTGTGCTGTAACCACCTCACTGCACAGTCTTTCTTCTTACTATTAAGAGTAGTTTCTGCATACTCATTTGGGTGCTCA
>NW_007069318.1:0-1421 GCF_000164805.1 Carlito syrichta
CGAATTCCTTTACTGTCACAGATACAAAGTCATCACAAAAGCTGTTCTACAACATTTTCTAATGTGTTTTCTGGCTGAATGTTTGTTTCTTCGACAAGCGGACAGACTCAGAGTAAGAGCAGCATTTTCTGTGCCTCCCATGATCCTCACCCTGAAGACCGTGTGAAAGACCAGGCAGAGAAACATTTAATCCTTTTAAAATGTAAATGTCTAAAGGAGAAGGAACCGACTCAAGCTTCAGGAAGTAGCTGTGAGGACAGGGTGGCAGAAAATGACAGAAAATCTGAATATGGAACCGATGCAGCAGCTCGGTTTCTTGCCTTGAAGTGACAACAACCAGAGAGGGAGTCGGGTGCGGACGGAGGAGCTGGGCGCTCAGAACAGACACTGGCACTAGTGGAGGAGGGTGATCTGAGCATTGGGGTGTTGTGGAACACAGGGCCAGAGGAACCAACCGGCTTTTATCCATTGTGTTTTACAAGGTCTTCACTGGTAGGCTTTTATCTGTTTGTGGCCAGAAGACCTGCCTGACTGTGAGTGGTGTCGAGAATGAGCAACCGGGCTGGAAACAGAAGGAAGGGCCTTGAGCCCCAGGCACAGGACTCCGCAGCCCCCTAGAACCCTAGACCGAGCAAAGAGTTGCCTTGTGCCTGCTGAGAGCCCGCAACTCATTTTCAGGGCTGTTGCACCGAGGCACAGAGTTGGGAGGAAGACCCCAGAGATGAAGACAAAAGTTACCCTGGAGAGTGTGTGATCTCACGGGAGATAGCACGTAGGAAATATGGTGGGCCAGGAAGCAGCGACTAATGGACATTAGCGCTAAGGACCAAGTGCCGCTACTGGAGGCCATGCGAAGGCATCACAGATCTCTGGGACTAGAGTCCGTGATTGTAGAATCACAGAATACCAAAATGTCAGAATTGGAGGTGACTTTACAGATTAGACAAATTAGTTCATCTATTTTCCACTGAGGAATTGGAGATAATCAGTGATTTGCCAAATTATTTAAGTTAACATTCACGAGTCACCTAGTCTGGTACCTGGCAATGGAGCCCACCGCCCCCTATGTCAATACTCTTACCATGGTCCCTCAGAGACTCAGACACAGAGCTGAGGTGGTCATAGGGTCTTCTGACTCCCCATCCCTGAACGTTGCAAATGTGATAAATCAGCCTCGTGCGAGGCCCTTGCTCGTGCCTGACATCTGGACACTAGGCCTCACCAGAAGACTCTCCGTTCTCCACCTCTAGATAGCACCTCTGGCCTTCCTGATTTCTGGTCAGTGGGTCAAGGATATTAAGTTGCATCTGTTTTAGAACCTCCTAACCGTGCCAATGCTACTGTGTTGTTCTGGGTACTTCCTATTTAACAGTATTTCCTTTGGGGATGGGCTTTCGTGGCTGGCACTCGCCTGTGGGAGG
>NW_007069319.1:0-771 GCF_000164805.1 Carlito syrichta
CAGGTGGTATCACAATACCAGATTTCAAACTTTACTATAAAGCTACAATCATCAAAACAGCTTGGTATTGGTACAGGAACAGGCATATAGATCAATGGAACAGAATTGAGATTCCAGAAGCAAAACCTCAATTTCTCAACCAACTCATCTTCGACAAAACCCCCACCACCTACCAATGGGGAGAGGAGAACCTATTCAGTAAATGGTGCTGGGAAAATTGGCTGACCACATGCAGAAGATTGAAACAGGACCCCTATCTAACCCCACGCACAAAGGTTAACTCCAAATGGATCAGAGACCTAAATGTAAAACCTCAAACCATAAGAACCTTAGAAAAGGAAGGAAATAGCCTCATGGAAATCGGAACTGGCATCCAATTCCTGTACAAAACCCGAAACCCACAGGACTTAAGAGAGAAGATAGACAAATGGGACCTTATTAAACTGACAAGTTTCTGCAAAGCCAAAGAAACCATCAAGAGAGCAGGGAGACAGCCTAAAGACTGGGAAAAAGTATTTGCCAACTCTAGGTCTGACAAAGGCTTAACATCCTGGATCTACAAGGAACTGAAACGTACTGAAAAGAAGAAAACAAACAACCCCATTATAAAATGGGCAAAAGACATGAACAGACACTTCACAAAAGAAGACATTCGAGCAGCCAACAAACACATGAAGAAATGCTCAACCTCACTAATCATCAGGAGATGCAAATCAAAACCACACTGAGATACCACCTAACTCCAGTCAGAATGGCAATTATCAACAACTC
>NW_007069320.1:0-1141 GCF_000164805.1 Carlito syrichta
AGACAGACAGACAGACAGACTGAAATCACGACATGTAAAACAAGGAATTATTTCCTGTCTTTGAGTCTGGGTCTCACTGCCATCCGGGCTGGAGTGCAGAGACACGGTCACACCTCACTGTGACCTGCAACCTTGACCTCCTGGGCTCGGGTGATCCACCCTCCTCGGCCTCCTGAATGGCTGGGACGACGGGTGCGTGCCACTCCACCTGACTGATTTGTGTATTCGTGAATTCGCTCTGTTTTTTTTTTGCTAGGGATGAAATCTCGCTATGTTGCCCGGGCTGGTCTTGAGCTCCTGGATCCCGGCCGTCGACTCGCTTTGGCTTCCCAAAGTGCCGGGACGACGAGTGTGACTGGTGGCGTGAGACCCGAGATTTTAAATCCCGGAGACCACAGAGAGCCGGCTCCGATGCGAACACACTTTATTCGGGCTCGAGTCTGGGCTCGCGTTTGAAGCCGACGCGGCGACTTCGGGGACGAGAGCCCCGACCCGGGCTGACACGCGCCTTTTCTACGTCGTTCTGAAGGGGCGGGGTGGCTTGACGGACTTGTGCGCGCGGGATTGGATGAGACTGTGTGACGCGGTTACGGAGACTTTGATGGGTTGATTCGGGTTCGATTTGCACGGGCTCGGGCTTAGTTACTTGTGATGGACGAGTGACTGCCAGACGGGCGGAACGGAAGGCCGGATGAGCTGGGTTTACACGGTCACGGCGTGTAGATCGACTTTGGTATGGGAGCCGGAGGTTGGAGTCGACGTAGAGCCCGCCGGGAGAGTGGCTGGCGCCTCAGAGTCGACTGCGATCTGAGCGCGGGAACGTCCGGAAGGGACTTATCGCTTACCGTTTACGTCCCGTTGCGGAAGCGGAGGTCGGCGCGGCGATTGGGGCGGACGGAGCTTAACGGGAGTTCCGGGTACACGCGCTGCTGAAGACGTTGTGTGACTTCACGATCGCGGTCGCTACGGGCGACGGGATGTGCCTAGTCCTACGGGGTCTGAGGTGAGATTTCAATATTGCGAACGTGAGGCGGGGATGAGATACGGTGAACGCTTCTTTTACGGTGAGTATCGCTTTTTTGAATCTCTTGGGTCTCTCGGTGTGAGACACCGGGCCTGGTCCCACCTAGAGATGATTCTG
>NW_007069321.1:0-747 GCF_000164805.1 Carlito syrichta
ATGGGAGATGGAATGGAGCCTGATTGTCCCACAACATAGCCCTTCACCTCACAGTTCATGGTGGTCTGCACAGACATTGTCAATACAGTCCATGTCAGAAACCAGCCCCAGGGAGGGGTCAACCTTCCCACAAAGCCACGTGCTGGCAGAGAGCTGGTAGACACACCCCCGGCTGTAAGCACTCTACAGATAAATGAGCAGGATGTTCTTGTTGGAACTCCATCCCCTACAGTGGCCTTGCCCCTCCCTAAGAAGGCATCCTGAAGTTCTCCAGCTGACAGAAGAGGGGCCCACCTGCCAGACAGACCAGCATTGCTTGGGCGAGTTGTGTCTATAACTTTTCTTCTCCACAGTGCTCCATGTTACAAGAGATGGGTCCCAGGAGACCGCACCTTTGGTACAAGGGGAGGCTGGACCACATGCCACACGGTATCAGGATGCATGAAGATGCTGCCTCCTGGGATGAGTCCAGTCCAGTCCACCCCACAGGCCCCAGAGAAAGGGCACACCCACCCTTAGGAGAGTAGGGTGGGATAACCCTGTTAAAGGCACATATGTGAAGAGGATGAAAGTCTGTGATCCACAATTGAAAACACACAACCCCTCTGTTTCTTGCTATATCACAGACACATCACTTACTTTGTCTTCCACATTGCCTCTGAGCTTATGGTCACCAATCTCTGATGGGCACTTGACCTCCAGCTACTCAAAGGATAATGTGGGGAAGTTTGGCTGCCGTTTCCATTG
>NW_007069323.1:0-675 GCF_000164805.1 Carlito syrichta
CGTGGTCTTTGGATGGAGTGTTCTGTAGGTATCAATTAAGTCCATTTGGTCCAAAGTTACATTGAGGTTCCGGATCTCCTTGCTGATTTTTTGTCCTGATGATCTGTCTAGGGTTGTGAGTGGGGTATTGAAGTCCCCAGTTATGATAGTGTTAGAGCCAATATCTTTCTTTAGTTTTCCAAGAAGCTGCTTTATGAAAGTTGGCGCACCTATGTTGGGTGCATATATATTTAGAATAGATATTTCTTGGTGATGGATTGAGCCTTTTATCATTATGTAGTGGCCTTCTGTATCTTTCTTGAGTTTTAATACTTTGAAGGGGATTTTGGCTGAGATTCCAAAGGCGACTCCTGCTTTCTTTTGTATTCCGTGCGGATGAGAGTTTGTATGTGGTTATCCTAAATACAGAATGCATAATAAATCTTATCGAGTTCAGAAGATCTACCGTATAAATAGTTTAACATATCTTTGTCCTTTCTTAAAACTCGTGTACATATTGCTGGGACACGCTGTATTTTCTGCTAGCGAATTTTAGTTTAACTTACAATATGCAATCCCTACTCCGAAGTGTCCCCTACCATATGAAGGAAAGATAACATCACCTTTTCTCATTGATTTAAACTAATATCTATTTTTCAAGTGTATTTCCACTGAATCCCCGAGGATTTTCTCTAC
>NW_007069324.1:0-1101 GCF_000164805.1 Carlito syrichta
CACAATGCTAAGAATAAGTCTGTTTTTAAATGTGGCAAATATTTAAATGTCAGATATAAATTATATTAAGATAAATATATTTAGTGTGAGTTTTCAAAATAATCAGTATTTATCAATAATCTTAGCTGGACTTGGTGGCTCAGCCTTTAATCCCACACTTTGGGAGGCTGAGGTGAATGGATTGCCTGAGCCCGCGGGTTTGAGATCCACCTGGACAACTTGGCAAGACCTCATCTCTACAATAAATAAAAAATCAGCCGGGCATGGTAGCGCATGCCTGTAGTTCCAGCTACTAGGAAGGCTGAGGCGGAAGGATTGCTGAAGCCCAGCAGGTCAAGGCTGTAGTGGCCGAGAGCAGCCACTACACTCCAGTCTGGGTGACAGAGTGAGACTCCAACTCAAAGAAAAAACAACCTTTTAAGAACTATCTAATGAAAATGTTTAAATGCCATGATTATAAACGCACTCAGACCACACTGCATTGCTCTGTAGTAAGATGAGCTAATGGCATCTAGTGTTCTCAGATCCTGTCTTTCTGAGACTTTTGAATGTCTCAACCTCTTTTCACAGATGCCCTTTATCGCAGCACTTGAAGGTCTTCCACACTTGGCTCCCTCCAGCAGTCCCTTCTCCACGGAGTCTACTATTTTGGCCATGTCCAACTGCGGCCATGCCCAGTGGGCCTTGCCCCTCCAAGACTCTCCTAACTTCCCCATGCCACTGTATCTGTTTAAAGCAACCACCAACTCTCTTCTCTGTTTATTTTTCTTCTTAGCATATTAATTTGTTTGTATCCATATAAATATATTCTTTTTAACCTGTTTGAAGATAAAAATCATGTCTTATTCTACTTTGTATATCTAATATTGATCATATAATCTAGACTCAAGTGTTTGTTGAATGAATATAAGAATAAAATGAAACAAAAATAATCATCTGAGAGATTATCTTATATATAAAATATTTTTTAATGTCTACATTTACAGTGAGATGCAAAGTTGACATAATGCATGCCTAATATAATAAAAACAGTACATTTAAAAATCTTCCCTAATGAACAATAATTTTGATAGTATTTTTGAAAAAATTATTGACCCTCTA
>NW_007069325.1:0-839 GCF_000164805.1 Carlito syrichta
TTTAATATACTGAATTTGGAATCCAAATCGACAGTAAATATTAGGGTATGTTACTGAGAATAAAAAGGAAATCCGTTTCTAGGTGTTCTCATTTCTGGTAATCTACATGGAATCTTGATAAACTTTAATCAGCAAGCTGGGCTTCTGGGTTCTTATATTTTCAGAGCTACCTGCTCTGTGGATATGCTAAATCTGTCATTACACATCCTCAGGATCTTTCTGGTATTCTTGTTAGTTGTCATCAAGGATTTGGCCCTAGAAAACCTTTTGTTTCCTGGGACCATCTACGAACATAATCATATTCCCCAGAATCATTAGGTATATAGGTACAAAATTCCTCGATTCAGGTGACCTCAAAGTGCAGAAAATTCTTGTGGGTGAGCAGATAGGAATTGGGGTTTTGGGTTTGGAATATTCCACATTTTGGGGGACTCTTGTGAAGGGGAACCAGTAATCTTGGATTCCAGTTCCCAAAGAACATTATGGATGTCTTTCTCTTTATATCCAAAAAACTGGAATTCTCGGTCTACTGGAACTGTCTTGGAATCCTGCAGAGTGAAGCAGGAAGCTGGGTAGTCGAGGTCGTCATATACAGGAAACTACACGTTATATTGCCAAGGAAGTATAAGATATCTTCCTTATATGAGTCCTCAGTCCCAAAACTACAGGTCGTATTCGTAAGTGGTAACCACGATTCAGTTTTTTGAAGTAAGAATCTGGATAATGTGTGTCCTCACATACAGGAAACTTCACTGCCTATTGCTAAGTAAGAATAAGGAATCCGCGTTACTCGGGTCCTCAATCCCAAAAAATCTTAAGGTCATCTTGCTATGGGAAAC
>NW_007069326.1:0-706 GCF_000164805.1 Carlito syrichta
TGCATTTGTGGCCAAAAATACTGGTAATTCTTTGTATATATAACTCGATTTAGGAGATATTTTAGTCCCCTACTAAAATGTGAGTGCCTTTGGGAAGAAAGCAACATAGTAAACTTTATTAACTATTTATGCTTTAATGTAAAGTACCAAATAATTAGTGGAAGGGGTGGGGAAAAAGAAAAAGGTAACGGTATGTGACAAGTTTTGATTTTTATAAAATATTTTCTGGGTATGAAGCCATTTGACAGCCAATCCCACTGTAATCCAAATGCTTACCTAATAAAGTGGCTTCAACAGGCAAATCTTCCACTAATTATATTACACAATGTGCAATTTTTAATAAGTAGTATCTTCAATTTTTCTAGTAGTTCAATAGTGACAATACCAAATATCAATCTAATTTGGGGACTTATATAAAAATAAAGTCAAGATGAATAAACTTTTTAAACAAGGAACACTTCGAGATAAATTATATCTGCAGTTTATTTTATTAAAAAAATCTTTTAAATCAGAAAATGAAATATTGCCACTGTGCATATACACCTTTTTTTCTCTCATAATCACAGAATTTCTTATTTGGGTTAAAATTTCAAAAATACTTTGGTGTAAGCATGGTGTGATCTAGCTGCAGTGTTAGAGTTTACAAAGATTGCGAGTAAGACACTTGAAACTGATTTATCTTCTTTGCTTGACTGCCCACATAACC
>NW_007069327.1:0-1232 GCF_000164805.1 Carlito syrichta
ACTTTCCGGAAAACAACAGTCTTCCATGGGAGACATTCCTCCAAACGGCACGTCACTGAATGGGGGGGCAACAAGTATTATAGTGGCTTGGTCTTTGGCGTGACGCCTGATTCTCCCTGTTTTTCAGCGTGTATTATCCTACATTGAATGCAAAGGCCTAGCAGAGCTGTATGCAACGTTTCCTGTATACAAAGTGCACAACTCCATGGTGCCACACTGAGCGACATGACCGGTTCGCTGTCATCTTTGGGAAAGCATGATTTGTTCACCTACTGAATTCTAAAGTGTTTTTGATTTGACCTGTCCGTCTCCTATCCAAAGCCATTGCTCTTCCGTTGGCATTTACGAGGAAGAGCTGACAGGCTTGGCTTGCTGGCTGTGAGTGTGCATCAGCTTGGGGAATGCTGTGTCAAATGTTTACTGCATTGTGATGTATTTTCCAGTAGTTTGATTCTTGTGTGCTGTACGGTGTAATACACGATTCTCAAGGTACGGCTTGAATGAGCATAGCCGAGCATGTTATGTCGATACTTCACATGTAGGAATGAGCATGTCAATGGTGTCAGACTGAGTGAAATGAGTGCTACACACTCACTTGTAGAAAAGCAGTGCTTGCCTTCTGTTTGAGCCCTGAAACGTTTTACCCCTTCGCGTTTCTCTAGGCTAGGAAATGCAGTCACTCTCGCGTTGGCCTTGCTGAATAAGCGTAGACGGCCTCTGTGAGGCTTGTTGTGCATGTGCATCTTCCCGGGGAAGGAGCTTTTCAAAATGTGCAGCGCTCTTTAGGGGCTATCTATGTTATTCTCACTTGGTACATGCTGCAACACATGAGTCTGAGTCTCGCGGTTTTCTTCTCATTTGGACTTCGGCTGTGCAGAGCGCCTCTGTTTGAACTAAGAGTTCTCTCATGGGACACGCTTTGCCCATGTGCAGCTCTACGCCGCCACCCAGGGGGCGATGGGAACCCCACAGTGGAGCAAGAAGGCATTACTTGGTGAATTCCCTGGGTGCATTCTGAAATGTTTCTCCCTTTCAAATTTTTGTGTGGGAGGATACACAATTGCTCTGCCAAACGCATTGACGGAAAAGAGCTGACTGCCTTGGTGGTGCTTGTTTTGAATGTCCGTCTCCCTTGGAAAGTGCTGTGTGAGAAGTGTGCTGCACTGTGAGGTTCTGGCACTGAGTGTGCGTGCTGTCATTCCTCCTTCCCACTTGTTCCCTTTCGTGTATCT
>NW_007069328.1:0-843 GCF_000164805.1 Carlito syrichta
CAACAGACTAATAAGCAAGGAAAGCAGAATCAGCCAAGCAGAAGAAAGAATCTCAGAGCTCGAAGATCAAAACACAGAACTAACCCAAACTGTCAAAAGCTCAAAAAGACAGAAGAAAACCTACAAGAGATGAATGATCACTTCAAGAGACCAAACCTAAGAGTAATTGAACTTCCTGAGGCAGAGAGAGAAACAGAAGCCACACTGGAACAAACATTTCATGAAATCATTCAAGAAAACTTCCCTCATCTCATCAAGGATGAAAAAATTCAAACACAAGAGATTCAGAGAACCCCTGTGAGACAACAAATGAGAAGACCAACTCCTAGACACATAATAATTCGCCTAAACAAAGTAGCTATAAAAGAAAAAATCCTAAAGGCAGCAAGAGAAAAAGGCCAGACTACCTACCAGGGAAAACCAATGAGAATAGCAGCAGATTTATCCACAGAAACCCTTCAGGCTAGGAGAGCCTGGAGCCCTATCTTCAAAGTTCTAAAAGAGAAACAATTTCAACCAAGAATAACCTACCCAGCCAAACTAAGCTTCATTAGTGAGGGAGAATTGAAATCTTTTCCAGATATCCAATCCCTAAGAACCTACGCTGCCACCAGACCACCTCTACAAGAAACACTTAAGAAAGTACTGAACACAGAAGAAAAGAAAAAAGAACAACAACATTCTTCACAAGAGTATAGGCAAAAGATTAAAACACACATGAACCAACTCCAAAACCCAAAGAAGACACAAACAAACAGGACAACTCTGTAGACCTTATGACAGGGATCAACTCTTGCATTTCAATTATTAGCCTAATGTGATGACTAAATGCACCACTGAAAA
>NW_007069329.1:0-706 GCF_000164805.1 Carlito syrichta
TTTTGACAGATTCTCTGGGTTTTCAAGGTACACAATCATATCATCTGCAAAGAGAGATAACTTGACTTCCTCTTTTCCTATTTGGATACCCCTGATTGCCTCCTCTTCTCTGATTGCTTTAGCCAGGACTTCCAATACTATGTTGAACAGGAGGGGAGAGAGTGGGCATCCTTGTCTAGTTCCAGTTTTCAGGGGAATTGGTTCCAATTTTTGTCCATTTAGGAGTATGCTGGCTGTAGGTTTCTCATAGATGACTTTTACTATTTTGAGGTATGTTCCCTGTATGCCTAGATGTTCAAGGGTTTTTATCAAGAAGGGGTGCTGGATTTTATCAAAAACTTTTTCTGCATCTAATGATATGATCATGTGGTTTTTGTTTTGACATCTATTGATGTATTTAATTACATTTATGGTTTTACGAATGTTGAACCAGCCTTGCATCCCAGGAATGAAGCCTACTTGATCATGGTGGATGATTTTTGAGATGTATTACTAAATCCGGTTTGCTAGGATCTTGTTGAGAATTTTAGCATCTATGTTCACCAAAGATATTGGCCTGTAGGTCTCTTTCTTTGTTGGATCTTTACCTGGCTTGAGTATCAATGTGATGTTGGCTTCTTAGAATGATTTGGGGAGAGTTCCATCTTTTTCAATCACCTGGGATAGCTTCGGTAGGATTGGTATCAGCTCCTCCTTACATGTCTTG
>NW_007069330.1:0-736 GCF_000164805.1 Carlito syrichta
CAGTTGCTTTATGAATGTTGGTGCGCCTATGTTGGGTGCATATATGTTTAGGATAGATATTTCTTGTTGATGGAGTGAACCTTTTATCATTATGTAGTGGCCCTCTGTATCTTTTTTAATTTTTGATAGCTTAAATGGTATTTTGTCTGAAATTAGGATCGCGACTCCTCCTTTCTTTTGCGTTCCATTCGCCTGAAAATTTGTTTCCCATCCTCTTACTTTGAGTCTGTGTATGTCCTTTCTAGTGAGATGGGTCTCTTGAAGGCAGTATATTGTTGCCTGGTGATATTTTATCCATTTTGTCATTCTATATCTTTTCAGTGGTGCGTTTAGTCCATTCACATTCAGACTAATTATTGAAATGTGAGAGTTCATCCCTATCATGGAGTTCTTATTGAGTTATTGTTCTTCCACTTGGTTTTTTCTGTTTTCTTTTTTTTGTCTTTCTTTTGCTTTTGGGGTTGGTTCGTGTATATTTTATTCTTTTCCCTGTACTCTTGTGAAGAACGTTGTTCTTTTTTCCTTTTCTTCTGTGTTTAGTACTTTCTTAAGTGTTTCATGTAGAGATGGTTTTGTGGCTGCATAAGTTCTTAGGGATTGGATATCTGGGAAAGATTTTAATTCTCCCTCACTGATGAAGCTTAGCTTGGCTGGGTAGGTTATTCTTGGTTGAAATTGTTTATCCTTTAGGACTTTGAGATAGGCTCCAAGCTCTCCTAGCCTGCAGGGTTTCTGC
>NW_007069331.1:0-783 GCF_000164805.1 Carlito syrichta
TCAGCACAAGGGACTGTGATGTGCCTTACAGAGAAAATGCATATGTTGGACAAGCCTCCTTCAGGCAGGAGTTATATATAGTGTGGTTGTCTGTGAACTCAATGCTAATGGATTAACCATATATTAAAGAAGGTGTTCGTTAAACAGAAACACACATAAACCATTAATCGATGGATGAAAGTGCTGTGGCCAGATCCTCACAGGAACCACACCCTGTATTTTCCCCTGTGAGGAATGGTTCAGTATTCACAAATTCCATGTCCATAACTTTATAGAACATAACAATCGCAAATAATGAGAATCGACGATATATAAGAACATCCCATTATTCCTTCATGGGACAATGAGGTGCCTGACCTCTGGGAAATTCTCCTTTGACACAGACCATCATCATCACATGCTTGTTCATGGCACTTTTGGCCAGGATTGGTCACTCTCATCTTACCTGTTCATGTCGATCTACCAGATCATCTGGTCTCCAGCCCATCCACTGCCACTGTGTGGACTGTCACTGGTGCCTCCTCTATGTGACTTCCACGTGACTCTTGCAAACTTGGCCACAGACCTAAAGCCCAAGTAGCAAATAATACAGAGCAGTGGTGCTCAACCCAGGCAGCCCATTAGAATCATTTGGACTGCTAAAATGTCTCCATGCCCAGGCCCTACTTAGATCAGTTAAATCAAAGTCTCTGGGGGAGCTGATGGGAACCCAATCTTCAGAGAATTAAGAGCTTGCCAGGTGGTTCCGATGAGCTGTCAAGATCTGGAGAGAGCCCAACTTGG
>NW_007069332.1:0-772 GCF_000164805.1 Carlito syrichta
CCTTCCTGGCTTAAGTCTGTGCCCAATGTGTGCTGCAGTGTCACCTCTTTGCTGTGACTATTATTCTTCATTGCCGCCTGCTGTAACACCTCATTCTCACTCTTTCCCCTTGATTTGTGTTCCTTTCCATAGAGGGCCTTTGCGTACGAGCGTGAAACCTCCGTGTTTCACGGAGAGAAATCTGCAAGACATAGTGCCGCAATGAGGGACACAAGTGCTCCACAGTCACGAGCAGGAGAGCATTATGTGTGGATGGGGAGAATTCTAAGTTGTTTTTCCCTATGGCGTTTAAACCTAATAAGGACTACCAAGGCCGTGCCGTTTTCATTGCCGAGTAAGCACGGAGAGCCTCTGTTACACTGGGGGTGAAGCTGGGTCCTCCTGGGGACACGCTATTGAAGCCTGCGCTGCACTGCACTTCATTGGCAGTCTGTATACACTGGCTTTGTGCGTGCTCTCCTCCCTGATTCTCAGAGCTCTCCTGTATATGCACTATACTAGGCGGGGAGCATTTGGTGACCAGAGTGCAACTTCAGCTGCTGCACTGACTGGATCCAGATCTCCACAGCCATGGGTAGCCAAGCATGCTTCAATCAGCGGAGAATGCTGAAAAGTTTTCTCTTTTGACACGGGCATCTCACACGGAATACAATGGCTCTGCGGGTTCATTTTCCAACGAGGCCCGAGAGCCATTGTTTGCTTTCCGGAAAACAACAGTCTTCCATGGGAGACATTCCTCCAAACGGCACGTCACTGAATGGGGGGGGCAACA
>NW_007069333.1:0-880 GCF_000164805.1 Carlito syrichta
AGGACATGGAGCCAACCCTCCTGCCCATCTAAAGAGGACTGGAAAAAATATGTGGTACGTAGGAACAATGCCATATTATGCAGTCACAACGAGAACAAACTCACGAAGTTCACGGAAACCTGGATGGAGTTAGAGTCTATACTACTGGGTGACCTTTCACGGAAGCAACAACTGAGTATCACATGTACTCACTCATAAGTGGACCTTGAACAACCATCATAATAACGACAACAAAAAAGATTTTCAGAGTTGGGAGATGCAGGGGAGGGGGAGGGGCAGGACTTGCAGTAGTTGGATTGTGCCCGGGGTGCCGGGACGTTCGGGGACAGGCCTGAACAACAAGGGTTCCTGTAAAATGAATATTAATATATTTCACCTGAATTGTACCCTACCTCTTTCAAATTACAAATTAAGAAGCAAAAGTTTACACCAGAGCCCTGAATCCATAGCCAGTCATTAGAAAGAACTTCTTGTTGCTGTAGCCTTAACCACTTTTTTCCACACCGAAATAAAAACACAGACCCTTATTTTATTGAAACGTGCTTAGATAAAATATCCTGTTGCTGATTGTTAGTTAACTTATTTTTGAAATGTATCCCAGTTGACTGACTGGATATGTTTCATTGACGACAGCAACTGTATACTGCTACTTCAAATGCATTCTCCAGATGTGTGTCGTTTTCCCTGCGGAGGTATGTGGAGCTTTCTGGCATGTTTTCTTTCTGACCACGTTGGCGTGTTTCCCTGTGGTAACGTTACGTGGGAGTTGTTGCGGGGTGTCAGACACCTACTCTGCACAATGAATGGTACCTGCTGTCAATCTCTCTCTTGTGGGGGCGGGGCTCCGGGTCCCTCGCCATTGCGGGGCTGCAGCGCCCTG
>NW_007069334.1:0-774 GCF_000164805.1 Carlito syrichta
TCACATCTGGCCACTAGGCCTCACCAGAAGACTCTCCGTTCTCCACCTCTAGATAGCACCTCTGGCCTTCCTGATTTCTGGTCAGTGGGTCAAGGATATTAAGTTGCATCTGTTTTAGAACCTCCTAACCGTGCCAATGCTACTGTGTTGTTCTGGGTACTTCCTATTTAACAGTATTTCCTTTGGGGATGGGCTTTCGTGGCTGGCACTCTCCTGTGGGAGGGACCAGTGGACACTGGCCCGAGTCCAAGCAGCATAAAGCAACAGGCAAAACTCTTTCCATTGAGCTGTGTTTCCATGGTTGGTGGTCCACCCATGACTGCAGAGGCTGTCTTTTCAAGGGGCTATGCGATTGTTGATGCCATCTGCCCCCCTGCTTTTGAGGCCGAACAAGGACAGGACTCTGCTTCGCTCATGTATTTAACCACCAGATTTTGCAGCGACGGTCCATCTAGAGCCACTCTACAGACCACAACCTTTAAAAACTTACTAAATAGGCAATGTTTTACCATTAGTCTCGCTTTGGACAATAGATGCCAGTCCGCTGTTCATCCACATATGAACAAGACACAGAGAGTGGCCGATTGCAACACTTGCTTCATTATAATAATAAAAACACCAGTCAGACATAGAAGCTCATGACTGTGATCCCAGCCTTTTGGGATGCAGTGGCAGGAGGATATGTTGAGCTTGGAAAGTTTGTCGGGAAACTTCATCGTTATGAAAAATACAAAAAACCCTGAGTATGGGTGGTGTGTGTCTTGAGTCCCAGCA
>NW_007069335.1:0-729 GCF_000164805.1 Carlito syrichta
CCTTACCCCATTCTAATGAGTTAAGAACTGTTATTAGCCAGCTTTGTAGATGAATAAACTGAGGCACAGAGCGTTTGAGTAACTTGCGTGGGGTAATTCAGCTAGAAAGCAGCAGAACCAGGACTCAAACCTGTGGTCTGATGTGCCCCTCCTACTCCATTCTTTGTCTCTCTTCTCCTTTCCCTTCTCTGCAGCCTCCACCTGCTCAGGTGAACCTCCCGCCTCAGTCTTCCAAGTAGTTGGAACCATAGGCACGCACCATCACGTGTAGCTGATTTTTTGATTATAGAGATGAGGTCTTGCCAAGTTGCCCAGGTTGGTCTCGAACCCCTGGGCTCAGACAATCTTCTTCCTCTGCCTCCCAAAGTGCTGGGATTACAGGTGATAGCCACTGCACCTGGCCCACATCAGTTATTTACTGGAAACCCTAGTCTCAGAGTCTGCCTTAGGCTCACACAAACCATGACAACTAGATCCTGGTTCTTTTTTTTTTGAGTCAGAGTCTCACTCTGTCACCCAGGCCACCGCAGCCTCGACCTGCTGGGCTCTGGCGATCCTTCCGCCTCAGCCTTCCGAGTAGCCGGAATTACAGGCGTGCGCTACCACGCCCGGCTCATTTGATTTTATTGTAGAGATGAGGTCTCGCCACGTTGCCCAGGCGGGTCTCGAACCCGCGGGCTCAGGCAATGCACTCACCTCAGCCTCCCAAAGGCGCGGGATTACAGGCTG
>NW_007069336.1:0-1032 GCF_000164805.1 Carlito syrichta
AATTTCGTCACATAAAAGATGTAAAAACAAATCTTCAATGTGAATTGGCTCTAGGCATCTGCTGTTTCAGTAAACCATGATTACAGCATTTCGTACTGCTGAGTGTGTTTGGGATGTGAGATTACAGGTGACATTTGAATTATTTTGAGAACCTTCTGATGCTTTTTCTTAGTGATTGGCAGTAACAGAACACTGTTGAAGGAGGAGGGCACATGAGATCAATAAGTGTAGCTTATTCCAAACCAGGCAGTGTGAGGATCAATGGGATATCTAAACTTCACCAGTACGATGACCACTTATGTACCTAATCCTGAATTGTACCCCATATTATTAGAACAAAATTTAAAAAATAAAAAAGAGAAGTTCTTGAAAAAACGTTAGCCTTTGTTTCCCTGTTAGTTTCTGATCACTTCTACTGCATTGGTTCAACTACATTCCTGACATAGTCCATTACATGCTAAGTGCTTAGGCAGCAGAAATGAATGAAATGCCATTCTATCCTAGAAACAATGTGCCTGAACTCCCAAACAATTATTATTATTTTTATTTCTTACCAGGTTTGAACACTAAAGCTTTTTTATTGTGTGTTAATTCACCAAAGACATTTTGTATTATCTTCACTTTCACAAAAGTATACATGCAGAATAGAAAGAGATTTAAAATGGATGAAAGGGAAGGTTTATTTAAGTGCTTGTTTGTATCTGTGGAGTATGAATGAATATTGTTGTAAATATATGACTATAATATTTCACACACGATCAGTATGTCTAACTTTATGTGGTATTTTGTTTTATAAAAATGATATGTGAATCAAACATTTTTGAAGAAAAAATTATATCCAAGCAAGTTAGTTGTTTAAAATAACTTACAGTTGTCCTGCAAATTGGATATTTTGGGTCAGTCTGGACTTTGATAAACTGAATTTGCTTGAGGTGCTACTTACCAAGCTAATCACATATTTAACTAATGTGTAGTTGATAGTTTTCTAAATGTCATATGACACAAAACACTGCATTTGAGAACACTGACACT
>NW_007069337.1:0-1192 GCF_000164805.1 Carlito syrichta
GATGCCACATTAGGTAATTAAGACAGTTTTATACCCAGACAAGGAATGAGGCAAGCAAGGGTCCATTGAGTCACTTCTGAATATGAGAACAAGGAGGATTTGGTACAACTTCACACCAGGGTACAGTTGGGCATATCAGTGTCTCCATGAGTGTTTCTGGTTATTCTTCACCTTCCTTCTCCACAGAGAGGCTTTTCCACCCTTGGGGACACTGGGATTCTTATGGCTTTCTGATTGGAGAAAAGAAAAGGGGAATGGATCCTTGTTATCTCTGCAAAAGGTTACAATCTGCAGGCAGGACACTTTTGCAGTGACTTCCTTTCAGCCTCAGTCCAACATAGATATTAGATGGTTGAAAACAGAGACATGGACCCACTGATCAGGATGCTACCCCCAGGAGTAGACAGGAGCTGGGCTTGGAACTTTTCCCTTGATATGACTTGGCCTTTCTTACCATTGGAGGAAGACTCATCATTCTTTCATTTATGTGCCCAGTAAGCTCTGCTGAGTGCTGACTCTGAGTGGAGTTTATTATTACATCCAGGGGAGACACAGAGAAGAATGAAGCCAGGTGCCTCATGCAGATGAAATTCAGGGTCTAGTAGAGGCCATTGAGCACATGAGTCATTCCTGCAGGAGTCTTATCGTGAATTAGATGCACCTCAAGGCTCAGGGGCCCACATATGTTCAGCCCCTCCAAGGTCCTTGAGGCTTCCAGCAATGTGTTTACATGGTCACTTGTTCTTAAAGAATGTACATGTCAGATATTTTAACCACAGACTGTTAAGTTTATGGTCGTAGCATACAGTGAAGTTTCGCCAGGCTCAGTGGCTCAGTCTGTAATCCTGCACCTTTGGGAGGCTGAGATGAGTGGATTGCCTGATCCCGTGAGTTCGAGACCCACCTGGGCAGCGAGACCTCATCTCTACAATAAATCAAAAAATCACCCAGGCATGATAGTGCATGCCTGTAATTCTGGCTACTTGGAAGGCTGAGGTGGAAGGATCGCCGGAGCCCAACAGTTTGAGGCTGCGGTGGCTGGGAGTGGCCACTGCACTCTAGTCTGGGTGAGAGAGTGAGACCCCAACTCAAAAAAAAAAAAAAAAAAAGAAGTTTCACCTCTTGCAAATCCTCATTGCTCTGCCTATCTTTCCTCCTCTCCCTCTTCTTCTTTTATAGATCATGACTTTGG
>NW_007069338.1:0-314 GCF_000164805.1 Carlito syrichta
TCTTTTTTTTTTTTTTTTTTTTTTTTTTTGAGTTGGAGTCTCACTCTGTCCCCCAGGCTGGAGTACAGTGGCACACTCACAGACGGCTACCAGAGCATTGATCTGCTGGGCTCCGGTGATCCTTCTGCCACAGTCTTCCAAGTAGCCGGAATTACAGGTGCACACTACCACACCCAGCTAATTTTTGTTTTATTGTAGAGACGAGGTCTCGCCAAGTTGCCTGGGCTGGTCTCGAACCCACAGGGTCACAAAATCCACTCACCTTGGTCTTCCTAAATGCTGGGATAACAGGCTGAACCACTGACCCTGGGCTG
>NW_007069339.1:0-2104 GCF_000164805.1 Carlito syrichta
GACCTGATCTTTGCATTTCTGATTTTGTTTATTTGGACATTTTCTTTCTTTTTTTTTTGGTCATTCTGGCTAGAGGTCCATCAATCTATTGTGGCTACGTTCCATCAATCTTGCTTATTCTTCCAAAGAACCAGCTTTTTGTATCACTGTCATTGCTCTATTACATATTTATCGTCTATGTCCCATATTTGGGCCTTTACTTTTGTGATCTACATTCTTCTGTTAAAGTTAGAGGTGAGTGGATTGCCAGAGCCCAAGGGTTCAAGACCCACCCGGGCAACTTGGCGAGACCTCGTTTGTACAATAAATCAAAAATTAGCTGGGTGTGGTAGCACGTGCCTATAGTTCTGGTTACTTGGAAGTCTGAGGCGGAAGGATCGCCGGGCCTAGCAGGTCGAGGCCACGGTGACTAGGAGCATGCCACTGCACTCCAGTCTGGGCGACAGAGTGACTCCAACTGAAAAAAAAAGTATTTCTATAGGCATTTTATATGGAGATGGTTATTTAAGACAGATAGATTTGGCCTGGCATGGTGGCTCATACATATAATCCCAGAGCTTTGGGAGGCTGGGCAGGAGAGTCATTTGAGCCCAGGAGTTCAAAATCAGCCTGGACTACATAGCAAGACATATGTTTGCATTTTCTACAAAAAATTTAAAAAATTAGCTGGGTGTGGTGGTGCATGCCTGTAGTTCTATTTACTCCAGAGGCTAGGTCAGGAGTAGCCCTTCAGCCCAGGAATTTGAGGCTGCAGTGAACTGTGACCATACCATTGCATTCCAGCCTGGGTGACAGAGCAAAACCCTGTCTGAAAAAAAAATTGAATTCTAAGCCAAGCTGTATCAGTATTATGTGACCCTAGGTGCCTGACTTCTTTAAGCCTTAGTTTCCTTACCTGTAAAATAGGGATGATAGCAGTACCTACTTCCCAGGTTTGTAGTATATATGAAAGCAGGAAATGCAATAAATTGCTTAGCACAGGTCCTGCTATACAGCAAAACAATACATATCGTTAACATTACCATCATCATTATTTTCAAAAAATTACCCTTTATTGGGGTAAAATTTACATACAATAAAATGCACCCATGAATTATGACAGATGTGATACCTGTGTAACTATTGCCATAATTCAGATATAGAACATTTACATCAGTCAAAAACCATTATTTTAAAATAGAAAAACTAGTGTCTTATATAGTAGTAATGCAATGGAGAAGTCACTGTGTAAAGCAAAATATCAACCATAAAAGAGAATGAGTAAGTGCTAGCTATAATTACAAAATGAGGGGAAGGCATGTTCATTTTGAGGGAGGTGGGACAGGCCAGGTGTACTGCACATGATGCTTCTGTACTATACTGATCTTTGGTGGAAGAGCTCATTCACAATCCATTACGTGTTTGGAGTGGGACTGTTTTATCCTCAGCTCCAGTCTCATCATTTCTGCTGCAGTTCTTAGAAATAAATCTCTCTTACCACTAATATTATTGAATGTAAATTTGGAGAAGCTGAGAGAGCCACCACAAATGAAGCCACCCCAGATAAAGGTCAGCTTGAGGATGGAAACATAAACCTTGTGCTGATATCATCACTTAGATCCCCAGAGGCTGTAGGATCTAGGTCTACCCAGGTATTTCTCAGATGCAGAAGGATCTATGGGTGCTTCATCATGGACCAGACCTGTTCCCAAGCTTGTGTTCAGGAAGCAGTGAGTGAATGGTCCATGCCCACTTGTGATTATATAGGCTCAGAGACAACATGTATGGGAGTGCTTTGCCAGTGTTAAGGTTTCTACAAATGGGAGTTAGTTGTATGGTAGGTGTAAAGTTAGTTGGACAATTGTGTTCAGAAATAACATGATTTTAAAATGCATTGATACTGAAAGCAGAACTATTTGGAATAATCGTTTGGCAAATTTTAAGAAATTCAGACATTTATCTAAAGAATTTAGGTCAAATAATGTTGTCTAAATTATTTATCTATTTCATATAAAATTGACTTCTAGACCTTAACTATTCTCTTCTGTTTACATGCATGGCCATAACCTATGTTGTTACATAAGCCACTGTTTCTTCCTCATTAAACATGATCCTCCCACTGACG
>NW_007069340.1:0-1005 GCF_000164805.1 Carlito syrichta
TTCACTAAAAGCAACATTAAAAGATAAATGCAGGTGTAGAAATATTTTTTTTTTTTTTTTTTTGAGTTGGAGTCTCACTCGGTCGCCCAGACTGAAGTGCAGTGGCCGCTCCCGGCCACCGCAGCCTCGACTGCTGGGCTCTAGTGATCCTTCCGCCTCAGCCTTCCAAGTAGCCAGAAGTACAGGCATGTGCTACCACGCCCGGCTCATTTTTTTGTTTATTGTAGAGATGAGGTCTCGCCAAGTTTCCCAGGTGGGTCTCGAACCCGTGGGCTCAGGCAATCCACTCATCTCAGCCTCCCGGAATTACAGGCTGAGCCACCGAGAACGGCTTAGAAAATATTTTCAAAGGATATACAGTCAAAACGTTAGTTAGAGTGTAGAATTTTTAAAGTTTTCATGCAAAACAATAAGAAAAACCACAAATAAGTAAACAAGATATACACAGAAGAGCAAGACCAGATACATAATAAACATCTGAAAGGAGGTTCAACTTCCAGTTATCAGAGAAAAATGAATTTAAGCAAGGTACCTTCATACCCTTTTTAAAACCACTGACATAAAACATCTGAAAATTAAAACTGTTGGTGGGAAAGTACACAAATAAAACTGACTTATGCTGCCACTGGGAGTGTAGACAGGTTCATCCACTTTGAAGAGCAATTTGGCATCATCTAATATTTTTTAGCATGTTCACTTCTAGTTCTATTGTCTAGCCAGTTGTCTCAAAATGTTGACCATGTACTGACAGCATCTGCATACCTCGGAGCTTGTTAGATCAAAGAATCTCCGACCTTCCTCCAGTCCTACTGATTTTGTATTTTCCCAAGATCCCCAGATGAGTCCTAGGCACATTAGAGGTAAAGAAGCACTGCTCTAGAGGATTTCTCATGCAAGGTCTCTGGAACATGTAAATGATTCTTGACTGAAGCATTACCTGATTGAGAAAAAAATTTGGTCACAAACCCAACTATCTATGATACTGTGTATTAATTAGGGTTCTCC
>NW_007069341.1:0-1067 GCF_000164805.1 Carlito syrichta
CAAACTAAGCAGTGGCTGTTTCTTCACATATTTTCTCTAAATACTTGTGTTTATTTATATCATTTATTCTTACAATACTGGGGTTGCACTTTGTATTTTGTTTCCTGCTCTTTTAAAATTTGGCATATATCATAAAAGTTCTTTCATATCCTTAATTATGTTTAAAAATACTGCTTGATGGCCAGAAGGTATTCTATCATATGGGAGACATTTAAACATTCTATTGTTGACTATTGAGTTTGCTTACTCACTGCTTCAAGCCTCAGCAGAAATAAAGAAAAAAGATCAATAAACATTCATTTTTAATGTAAAGTATATTCAAACGTATTTTTTACTACATGCATCAGGCAAAGTTAGTATCAGATCATACGTTTCACATTTTAATCTACATATAATTGTTAAACAGTCCTATTCAGAGTAAATGGGAAACAAATTGCTACAGGTAGATTTTTTTATTTACTAACTTTGTTTGCCAGTCACTTGCATGATTTTCATCATTTACCCAAAGGAAATAATTGGTTGAGTACCTGCTGTTATTTGCTTTAACCTATTTATTTACAATAAACTTATTGGTAGTTCTTTTGATCTACTGTAAAAAGTATAGATTAGTAACTATATTTGAATATTGGGGACTAATCAGAAGGCGTTTCACCTACTATTTCTGTCTCATACTTTCTACGGCCTCATCACTAATTCTGTTGAAATTTATTTCTATTTGAAACATTTACTTGTATAATAGTGACTCAGTTATTTTAATTAAAGGGCAAGTAGTGGTATCCTGTATTTTAGCCCTTTTATTTTTATCCATAAAATCGGGCTCGTAGTTGTACACTGGGATGATGGAAAGCGTAAGTTCTTTAAAAATATTTAAAGCCTCTGCCACCATTTCTGGCCTATAGTAAGCACAAATCAATGGCCACTTTCTTTTCTTTTCTTCCTGTTTGTACTGTAAGGTAGAGCATGAACTCATCTGTAGAAGAGTCTGTAAGGAAAAATGCTCTGTCAATTAGAGCCTTTTAAAAAGTGAAAATGTCTGTCAGGGATCTTTTCCTAGCAGGCAAGTTGCG
>NW_007069342.1:0-728 GCF_000164805.1 Carlito syrichta
GATATCAGTTATACCTATAATATTGGCGTGTGATTAGTGACCAGTGTGCATACATGGCAGTAAAACATAAGTAAATCTCAATACACCTGATAGAAAGTGCATAGCAGAATTATTTCTCTCTGTCTTTCTAAGTTTTACTTCTTTCTAGATATTTTTTAACTTCTATTTCCTGGTAGACTGGGTAGTCAGTTTTGGAAAGCTATTTCCCCTAGGGCTAAGATTAGAAACTAAATTACCATGATAGTTTTGTCACCCTGCCCCTAGCCAAGCAGAACGTTTTCTTTTGTTTCGTTAATTACCGAAACTCTGTCTGCTTCAGCCCATGGCCGCCATCTTGGCAACCCTGCATTTCCTTGTTCAAGAGTGTGACAGCTACTATTTGATTTTTAGAGTAGACTTGTTAGGATAAAATATATACATATACACTCATAATTGCCTAAATTTATGCTTGCTGTTTTGTTTCCTTTTGCTACATTATTCAAATATAATAATTACTATACGATTTATAAAAGAATTAATGATGAGGTATTAGCTTACTAGGATATAGCATAGTATTAAAAGTCCAATCACTAGATCATATAAAAATTAAAAGTTTAGACATATGAAACATATGAAATTATAGTAAAGTTTTGTAGTTTAAGAATAAGTTTTAACTCAGTTATAAGGTATTACGTTAAATCATAATAGGTTAATAGTATAACTGACAGTTAAGTCATTTACTAAACTTA
>NW_007069343.1:0-1325 GCF_000164805.1 Carlito syrichta
AAGATAAAATCCTAAAGGCAGCAAGAGAAAAAGGCCAGACTACGTACCAGGGAAAACCAATTAGAATAGCAGCAGATTTATCCACAGAAACCCTGCAGGCCAGAAAAACCTGGAGCCCTATCTTCAAAGTTCTAAAAGAGAAACAATTTCAACCAAGAATTACCTACCCAGCCAAACTAAGCTTCATTAGTGAGGGAGAATTGAAATCGTTTCCAGATATCCAATCCCTAAGAACCTACGCTGCCACCAGACCACCTCTACAAGAAACACTTAAGAAAGTACTGAACACAGAATAAAAAGAAAAAAGAACAACAGGATTCTTCACAAGAGTACAGGCAAAAGATTAAAAACACACATGAACCAACTCCAAAACCCAAAGAAAGACAACAAACAAACAGGAACAACTCTGTAAGAACCTTATGATAGGGATCAACCCTTCATTTCAATTATTAGCCTAAATGTGAATGGACTAAATGCACCACTGAAAAGACATAGAATGGCAAAATGGATAAAATATCATCAGGCAACAATCTATTGCCTTCAAGAGACTCACCTCACTAGAAAGGACACCCACAGACTCAAAGTATGAGGATGGGAAACAAACTTTCAGGCGAACAGAATACAAAAGAAAGGAGGAGTAGTGATCTTAATTTCAGACAAAATACCCTTCAAGCTATTAAAAATCAAAAAAGATACAGAAGACCATTGCATAATGATAAAAGGCTCAATCCATCAACAAGAAATATCTATTCTAAACATATATGCACCCAACATAGGTGCGCCAACTTTCATAAAGCAACTTCTTGGAAAACTAAAGAAAGATATTGACTCTAACACTATCATAACTGGGGACTTTAATACCCCACTCACAACCCTAGACAGATCATCAGGACAAAAAATCAGCAAGGAGATCTGGAACCTCAATGTGACTTTGGACCAAATGGACTTAATTGATACCTACAGAACACTCCATCCAAAGACCACAGAATACACATTCTACTCATCACCACATGGAACATATTCTAAGATCGACCACATACTCAGCCATAAATCAAGCATAAGCAAATTTAAAAGGACCGAAATTCTACCAAGCACCTTCTCGGACCACAGTGGAATAAAAATAAACATGGACACCAACAAAGTCCCCCCCAATCCACAAAAACATGGACACTAAACAGCATGATGCTAAACAACTCCTGGGTCAACGATGAAATCAAAACAGGGATCAAAAGATACCTAGAAACAAATGAAAATGAAGAAACATCTTACCAGAATCTCTGGGATGCCCTGAAAGCTGTAGTAAGAGGGGAATTTATATCCCTACA
>NW_007069343.1:2512-36700 GCF_000164805.1 Carlito syrichta
TAACCAGAGACGTGAAAGATCTTTACAATGAAAACTAAAAAACACTGCTCAAAGAAATCAAAGATGACACAAACAAGTGGAAAAATATCCCATGCTCATGGACTGGATGAATCAACATTGTGAAGATGTCCATCTTACCTAAGGCAATCTACAGATTTAATGCAATACCCATCAAATTACCAGCAACATTCTTCTCAGACCTAGAAAAAACAACACAGGAATTCATATGGAAACACAAACGACCAAGAATAGCCAGAATAATCCTCAGCAAAAAAAAAACAAAGCAGGTGGTATCATATCACCAGACTTCAAACTTTACTATAAAGCTACAATCATCAAAACAGTTTGGTATTGGTATAAGAACAGGCATATAGATCAATGGAATAGAATTGAGATTTCAGAAGCAAAACCTCAATTTCTCAACCAACTCATCTTCGACAAAGTCTCCACCACCTACCACTGGGGAGAGGAGAACCTATTCAGTAAATGGTGCTGGGAAAACTGGCTGACCATATGCAGAAGATTGAAACAAGATCCCTATCTATTCCCATGCACAAAAATTAACTCCAAATGGATCAGAGACCTAAATGTAAAACGCAAACCATAAGAACCTTTAGAAAAGGAAGGAAATACCCTCATGGAAATCGGAACTGGCATCCAATTCCTGAACAAACCCCGAAACCCACAGGTCATAAGAGAGAAGACAGACAAGTGGGACCTTATTAAACTGACAAGCTTCTGAAAAGCCATAGAAACCATCAAGAGAGCAGGGAGACAACCTACAGACTGGGAAAAAGTATTTGCCAACTCCAGGTCTGACAAAGGCTTAATATCCTGGATCTACAAGGAACTGAAACGTACTGAAAAGAAGAAAACAAACAACTCCATTATAAAATGGGCAAAAGATATGAACAGACACTTCACAAAAGAAGACATCTGAGCAGCCAACAAACACATGAAGAAATGTTCAACCTCACTAATCATCAGGGAGATGCAAATCAAAACCACACTGAGATACCACTTAACTCCAGTCAGAATGGCCATTATCAACAACTCAAAAAATAACAACTGCTAGAGAGGGTGTGGTGAAAAGGGAACACTTCTACTGTTGGTGGGAGTGTAAACTATTGCAACCTCTGTGGAAAGCAGTGTGGCGATTCCTAAAAGCTCTAAAAATCGACCTTCCATATAACCTTGTAATCCCCCTACTGGGAATATACCCTGAAGAACTCAAATCACTCTATAAAAAAGATACCTGCACACGTATGTTTATCGCAGCGTTGTTCACAATAGCAAGAACCTGGAAACAACCATGCTGCCCATCGAAAGAGGACTGGATTAAAAAAATGTGGTACATATACATGATGGAATACTACGCAGCTATAAAAAAGAACAAAATCATGAATTTCACAGCAACCTGGATGGAACTAGAGTCTATAATACTGGGTGACCTCTCACAGAAACAAAGATCCGAGTATCACATGTTCTCACTGATATAATGGGACCTTGAACATCCAATGTAATATTATAAGAAAATGACTGACAGTACTGGGAAACTATGGGGGGGAGGGGGATGGGTTTAACAGTAGCAAATATCTGTCTGGGGATGGGAAAACACCTCTTATCAACAGGGTGCCTGAATGAAACATAATTGTACACCTAACCCTTAACTGTACCCCACAAAACCATAATAAAAAATATTGATTAATAAAAAAAAATGCAATTATATGCTTCACCATGATCCTCTGGGGTAATATAATGGGAGACTTTTCCAGAAATATGAAAACAGACACGGTAAATGAGGTAAAATAATGTATAAAAGAGACAACTTTTTTTTTTTTTTGAGCTGGAGTTTCACTCTGTCGCCCAGACTGGAGTGCAGTGGCCACTCCCGGCCACCTCAGCCTCGACCTGCTGGGCTCCGGCGATCCTTCCACCTCAGCCTTCCAAGTAGCTGGAATTACAGGCATGTGCTACTACTCCTGGCTGATTTTTTAATTTATTGTAGAGATGAGGTCTCGCTGCCCAGACGGGTTTCTAACCTGCGGGCTCAGGCAATCCACTCACCTCAGTCTCCCAAAGGTGCAGGATTACAGACTGAGCCACTGAGCCCAGCTAAGAGATAACTTTTTGAAGAAAAAACAACTGCATACAGTTCAAGTCTTAAAACTCCATTTTCTGAAACTTTCCGTGGTTCCTATTTTCTCCTATTGCTTACTCTTCAGGGATCACTACTTAGTTCAAAGTCTCCATGACATTTCCCAAGCCATATGTCTAGCCCATTTTATCACCATGATTTTTTTCTCCTGTTTGACTTAACACATACTCTTGACTTCATAGCATAACAATCATGTTATTCCTTGTGCCTAATACAAGCTCTGCCAATTCCCTTCTCCTGTAAGGACGCATTAATATCCTACCCATCTTCCAGGCTCAGTTGAAAGATCATTTTGTTTAGAAAGTTTTTCTTTTTTTTTCCTTTAAAATTTTTTATTTTACAGATGTGGGGTAGTTTGGTGTTAGGTATACAAATGTTCATTATGCAGGTACCCTTGTTGATGAGGTGTGTCCAACTCTTCTCCAGGCAGATTCCTACTATTGCCAATTCTGCTTCTGTACCCCTCCCAGCAGTTTCCCGCTACTGTCAATCATTTTCTTATAGTATTACAATAATTGTTCAAGGTCCGCTTATGAGTGAAAATATGTGATACTCAGTTCTTTGTGTCTGTGAAAGATCAATCAGTATTATAGACTCTAAGTTCATCCAGGTTGCTGTTAAGATCATGCTTTTGTTCTTCTTTATGACTGTGTAATATTCCATCATGTACATGTACCACATTTTACAAATCCAGTCTTCCTTTAATGGGCAGCATGGTTGGTTCAATGCTGCTGTGAGCAATGCTGTGATAAACATACATGTGCAGGTATCTTTTTTATAGAGTGGTTTTAGTTTTTCAGGGTATATTCCCAGTAGGGGGATTGCAGGGTCATATGGAAGATTGATTTTTAGATCTTTTAGGAACCGCCACACTGTTTCCAACAGAAGCTATACTAGCTTACACTCCCACCAACAGTGTAGAAGTATTCTCTTTTTTTGCATCCTCTCCAGCATCTGTTGTTTTTTGAGTTATTGATGATAGCTATCCAGACTGGAGTTAGATGGTATCTCAGTGTAGTTCTAATTTGCATTTCTTTGATGACTAAGTACTCCATTTAAAATGATTTCAGCCTTCTTGAAATTTTCATAAAACTCTCTTAATAATGTTCCTTTTTTCTTGTCCTACTGTACCTTGAATAGCCATCTAATTTTTCTAACTTCCTTCTAAAGAATAAATTTCTTGGAGATAAATAAATTGAACTACTCCTCTCTGCAGCAAAAGGTTTCTTTACTACAAGACTTTAGAACTTTCATATGTTCATTTTCATTCTTTTCTCTAAGAAAAGTTGTTGTTAGTACATAGTAGTTTCTAAATTTTTTATTTATTAAAACTTTCTCCTCGAATAATTATTTATGTCTTTTGAAAAAAGTATTCCAAAAAAGTTTAGAAAATCCAGTTATAAATCTTTTTTTTTTTTTTGAGTTGATCTCTCACTGTCACCCAGGCTGGCATACAGTGGCATGCTAATGGCCACTGCACTCTTAATCTGTTGGGTTCAGGCAATCCTTCTGCTTCGGCCTTCCAAGTAGCTGGAACTACAGATGTGTGCCACCACTCCTGGCTAATTTTTTGATTTATTGTAGAGATGAGTTCTCACCATGTTACCAGGCAGGTCTTGAACCCCTGGGTTTAGGCAATCCTCTTGCCTCCACCTTGCAGAGTGCTGGGATTCAAGACATGAGGCACTGCACCCAACTATGAATCATTTTTAGCTTAGGCAGAACCAAAGATCAAAACTAATTCTACTAGTTCACTCACACACTTATAAACAACTATTTACTAAATGTCTAATGTCTGCCCAACATTATTTTACATGCTGAAGATATTTGAGAATATAGATTACAATCTCTTATATCTTGGTGGTGCATTTTTTTAATAGAAATTAATAAGAAAAAAAAGGCTAGACTTTTTTTTGCTTACTTATTTATTGCTTGTTGTGTTCATCATTATTTCCTGTATATTTGGTTATCCATACAGTGCCCTTTTTTGCAGCTTGAAAATTTTTCTTAACTATTTTGTGTAGTGTAGGTGTATTTGTGGTAAATTCAGTTTTTGTTTATCTGAGAACCACATATTTCACTGTCTTATAGGAATGATTTTTTTCTAAATATAGAATTCCTGGTTGATTTTTTTAAAAATTGTCCATTTTTAAAAGTTGTCATTCTACTGTTTCCTCTCCTCTTTTATTTCTTTTCTTTTTTTTTTGAGTTGGAGTCTCACTCTGTCACCCAGACTGGAGTGCAGTGGCCGCTTCCAGCCACCGCAGCCTCGCCTGCTAGGCTCCGGCGATCCTTCCGCCTCAGCCTTCCGAGTAGCCCGAATTACAGGCATGTGCTACCACGCCCGGCTAATTTTTGGATTTATTGTAGAGATGAGGTCTCGCTGCCCAGGCGGGTCTCGAACCCGCGGCCTCAGGCAATCCACTCACCTCAGCCTCCCAAAGGCGCGGGATTAAAGGCTGAGCCACCGAGCCTGGCTTCCTCTTTTATTTCTAATGAAAAGTTAGCATTAAGTCAAATATTCCGTTCTGTACATGATGTGTCATATTTTTCCTGACTTATTTTAATTTTTTAATGGTTAGGTTTCTGCAGTATATGTTTTCAGTAGATATCATAAAACATGTCTCAGGTAATGATGAATGCTAAATAAAAAAGTAAAGAAGGAAGGGGATATGAAATATAAGAAGGATGGTGTGACATTGAAGTTTGAGGTAAAGTTACCTGGAAAAGCCTCATTAAGAATGTGATAGTGATATAATAGAAAAACACTGGACCAAGAAAATACACTGAGATTTTTGGATGTTGTCTTAGATAAGTTACTCAGATTTTGGGGGGGAATTCAGTTTCCTTAGTTTCCTCAGTTTGGAATGAGTAGAATTCCAAAATTGTTTAAAATATTGATGTATAAATCAGATTCATTCAATAAACATTAATTGATAAACACAACATAAAACAAAATCTTGCCAGGATCACAGTGTCAATAGTAAATTAAATTATTGGCAAAATAAAGTACAGCTTTTAAAGGAAGAAACACCATAATCCGGATGCCTTACAACATATCATGTGTAATACACAGAATACAATGAGATATTATTAGAGTTTTTAAAGATCCAGAAATTGGGTCCTAGAATCAAGAAATAAAGTAATCAATTAAAGAGAAGCCCTAGGATGGCACAGATGTTGGAATAAGCAGACAGAGATTTTGTAGCAGTTATTCTAGATATGTTCAATGTCGTAAAATATAATTTAATTAATAACAAATTTAGAATCTCCACATAGAAATAGAAATTAATATAGGAAACAAATAAAAATTCTAGATCTGAAAATTTCAATATTTGTAATAAAAAATGGAATAGATAGACTTAACAGAAAATTGAAGAGAGTTGGACTTGGTGGCTCAGTGTGTAATCTCAGCATTTAGGGATGCCGAGGAGAGTGAGTTGCCTGATCCCACAGGTTTGAGACCAGCCCAAGGAACTTGGCTGTCTCTATAATAAATCAAAAATTAGCTGAGCGTGGTAGTGCATGCCTGTAGTTCCGGCTACTTGGAAGGCTGAGATGGAAAGATTGCCACAGCACAGCAGGTAGATGCTGGGGTGGCCATAAGCGTGCCACCGCACTCCAGTCTGGGTGATGGAGTGAGACTCCAACTCAAAAAAAAAAAAAAAAAGAAAGAAAGAAAAGAAAATTGAAGAGGATACAGCACAACGTAAATTCACCTCAAAAAAGATCCATAGACATTTTTCAATACAAAGAACAGAAATATAAAAAGAATTGAATTAAAAATGTACAGGCTTCAGTGACCTGTGAGAAAATATTGATGCTTCACATATGTGTAATTGTAGTCTCAGAAGAGAGACTAAAGAGAATAATATAGAAAAAATTTCTTGACTAAAACAGCAGGTTAACAGTTGCCAAGTGTGGTGAAAAGCATCATCAACCTTCATTTCCAAGAAGCCCAGCACATCTCAGCAGGTGAAGTAAAAGGAATCTATAGCTAAAGTCTATCTGAGTCTTGCTGCTGAAAGCAGTTTAAAAAAAAAAATTCTTGACTGGGTGCAGTAGCTCAAATCTGTAATCATAGCACTTTGGGAGGCTGAGGAGAGAGGATTGCCTGAGTCCAGGGGTTCGAGACCAGCCTGGGCAACTTGGTGAGACCTAGTCTCTATAGTTTAAAAAAAAAAATTAGCTGGGTGTGGTGGCACATGCCTGTGGTTCCAGCTACTTGGAAGGCTGAGGTGGAAGGATTGCCTTTGCCCAACAAGTCGAGGCTGTGGTGGATTGGCTGTGAGCATACCACTGCACTCCAGCCTGGGAAACAGAGACTCCAACAAGGAAAATAAACAAAACTTAACATCAGCTGGAAAAAATTGCAACCCCAAAATTGTTTGATTTAAAGCCAACTCCTCATGAAAAGAATACAGGTTGAAGATTTTAAAACACTGAAAGAACAAAATATCAACCCAGTATTCTGTATCCAGGAAAATAATATTCTTTATATATAAGGTTAAATACTTAGTTCTCAGATAAACAAACAGGGAGGGAATTTGTCACAAGCATGCCTGAACTACAAAAAATAATTTAAATTTTTTTCAAGCTGTAAAAATAATGACATAAGAAAAACCACATATATAGAAAATATTGAAGAATTCAAGAAGCAGCAAATAAGTGTGTTAGTATAACAGACTAACTTAAAGTCTCAAATTAATTTTCTTAAAAGAAAAATACCTGTCCAAAACAAAACAAAGCAAAAATGGCACTATAGGAAATGAAGTACAATATAGTCACAAGAGCAGGAAAGAAGGAGTGAATGCACTTATATTATTATAACGTTCTTATAGAGAAGTGGTAACTGTGAAGTGTGAAGAATGATTTTTGTAGTAGAAAATTATTAATTGTAAGAATATTTTATTAAGTAAAGGATGCATATTATAGTCTCTAAAGTGACTGAAAAAAAAATAATACATAATGTGAGTTTAAAATCTAATAAAAAAAATATGGCCAGGCGTGGCGGCTCATACCTGCAATCCCAGAACTCTGGAGGGCCAAGGTGAGATGACTGCTTGAGCCTAGGAGATTGAAATCAGTCTTGGTAACCTAGCAAAACCGCAACTCTACAAAAACAAAAAAATAACCAGTCATAGTGACATGCACCTGTAGACCCAGCTACTGAGGAGGCTGAGGTGGAAAGATCATCTGAGCTCAGAAAATCAAGGCTGCGGTGAGCCATGATGGTACCACTGCACCCCAGCTTCAGAAACAAAGCCAGTGTCCGACCTAAAAAATAAATACAATAGTTTAAAAATTGATTAATCCAAATAAAGACAGGAAAAAGGTAACAAAGAACAACAATAATAAAACAAAAAATATGTGAAACAAATAGAAAACAAATAGCAATAGGATAGAATTAAATCCAAACAAATCAATAATTTTATTAAATGTAAAGAGACTACACATTCTAATTAAAAGGGAAAAATTATCATAGTAGATAAAAAATAAGACCCATATATATGTAGCTACACAAAATGCTCTTTAGGTATAATGGTACAGAGGGGTCAAAAGTACAAAAATGAAAAAGGTAGATCATATATATAATACGTATTAGAAAACAAGCAGAAATGGGTATATTAAATCAGACAAATAGACTTCAAGAAAAGTGGCATTACCACAAGGTAAAATTCATAATGACAAAAGAAAAAATATAACAATCGTAAATAAGTATGCTCATAATGATGAAGATTCAAAATACATGAAGGAAAACGGACAGAAATAAAGGACGAAACAGGCAAATCCACAATCATAATTGACAATTTTAACAGTTCCCTGTTAGAAAAACATGTTAGGATATAAAAGTTATGAATACAGACTTAACCAGCTTGATCTAACTGACATTTACAGAAAATCATACTCACAACTTCAGAATAAACGTGTTTTCAAGAGCATATAGTCTTAATAACATATATTGGATCATGAAATTATTCTAAATATTAAAAAATGAAATAATCTCTGTCATAAAATTATATTGGAAACAAAAAAGAAAGTCTCCAAATACTTGCAAATTAATACATTAATAAATAACTCATGACTCAAAGTAGAATTCACAATGGGTATTTTACAGTATTTTTAATTAAAATAGAATAAATATACAATATTTTAAAATTTGTGGGATGTTACTAAAGCAGTCCTTAGATGAAAATTCACAGCTTTAATTATATATACTAAAAAACAAGAACTATTTAAAAACAGTAATCTAAGTTTCTACCTCAAGAAGCTAGGCAAAGAAGAGTAAATTAACTTCAAATATAAGAGCAATAATTAATAAAGTAGAGAAAAATCGGTCAAAACATCCACTGAGTCTTTGAAAAGAGAAATAAGATTGATCAATCTCTAGCAAAATCAATAAATCGCCAGTGGTTATAAAAACTCATTAAAATAAGAGAAATAACTTTCTCTATCTTATAAAGTTCATTTATGAAATAATTACAACTAACATCATATTTTAATCATGCTATATTGAACACTTTCTTACAAACTTGGGCAAAGGACAAGGATAACTGCTCATCTAGTAAACGTTGTACTGCAACAAAAGAATTATACTAAGTTCCTATCTTGAACATTCAATACCGCTAAGGTATCCCTTTCCTCTAAATTGATCAATAGATCCTACACAATCTCAAGTAATAGCTCAGTGACCTTTATTAAAATATGGAAATGCAAAAGTAAATCAAAGTACAAAAATTTATACTACATGATTTCAAACCTGACTATAAAGCTTCAGTAGTTGAAACAGTGTGGTGTTCACATAAAGTTTTACAGTTAAATCAATGGAACAAAATAAAGAGGCCAGAAATATATGATGAATTGATTTTGACAAAAATGTCAGAGCAATTCAATGAAGAAAGAAAAATCTCTTCAATAAAAGTGATGCAATATCTGAATATCCATCAGAGAAAACAAGAGCTTCAACCTCTACTCCATATACAACAATTAATTCAAGAGGAATTTTGGACCTAGAGGTAAAAGCTAAAACTATAAAGCTTCTAAAAAAAACTTCCTTAAAAAAGTGTTTAAAATAAAGCTTCTAAAGGAAAACAGAAGGAAATCTCTAAAATCTTGGTAAAGATAGGTATAGACAAACAATAAATGCACTATACATAAAATAAAAATTTATAAACTGAACTTTGTCATAAGTTACATTGTTTGCTCACCAAAAGATCATTAAGAAAATAAAAAGCCAAGACACAAATCAGAAAATATTGGCAATGCATATATCTCACAAACACCTGTATTCAAAATATATCAAAGACTCTTACAACTCAAGAGTCTGTTTTGTGAATAAACTCTTCATAAAATAAATTATTTGAATGGTTAACAAGTGCATAAAAGATGTTCAGCGTCACTATTCATTGGAAAAGTGCATATCATAACCGCGATAAGTACATTACACACATTAGGATGGTTAAATTTTTAAACATTAACAACATATTGTGAAGAAGTAGTACATCTGGAAATCTTATCATTGCTGGTAGCAGTACAAATAATATCATTTTTGAAGAACAATAATCTATTTTTTATGAAGTTCACATATGCTAACCTATAACCTGGCATTTCCACTCCTAGGTATCTATTCATGAAAAATGAAAATATATCCGCAAGAAGTCTTAAGTATGCATGTGATTGTAACTTTATTTATTACAGCCCTAAATTGAAACCACCCAAATATTCATTATCAGTTGAATGAATAGACAAATTGTGGTTTAGTCACATAATGGAATACTTCTTAACAATGGAAAAACCAAATTGCTGATATATGAAAAAATATGGATAAAATTTGCAGACATTAAGTTGAGTTAAGGAAGCCAAACAGTGAAGTGTACATATTGTACAGTTTTACTTTTAGAAAATAAAATTCTAAAAGGGCAGATGAAATTCATCTATAATAATATAAATTATATTAATGAGGCAGGGGGTGGGGGTAAGGAGTTGGTAATTAATTGCAAAAGACTGTGAGAGGAATTTCTGTGTAATATAGTAGTATACATGTGGATTGAGTTGGTGGCTACATATGTACACATGTATCAAATCTCATAAAACCTTATATTTAAAATATGAACAATTTATTATATGCAAATTATTATGCCTCAATGTAGTTTATTAACAAATGAAAAAATAAAAATCAATCAAATAATATTCAGCACAGTAGCTGGCATATAGTGTTAATAAATATTTATTAATTGAATGAATACCTTTGCTAAGTGCTAGGGAGATACAAAAAAGGAAGGATTAATCTTCTCTGTTCTAACTTTCAAGTTATTTCAGTTCTAACATTTGGGCACAAAATGCAGCACATTCTACATTGCATTACTCTTTTGGTGTACAGAGTTATAAAGACCAAAAAAAAGAGAGGAGTCTAAAACATTGCTAGAACAACTCTAACCAATACTTCCCTGAGAAATACTACCAAATGTATTAATTATAATGTTTTATTTACCTAGCACAGATCAAAGTCCAGCACACAATGAGGCTGATCAACTTTGGTGAATGCATGAATGAGAGTTCATTGATCTAGTGAGGCAAAGCCACAATAGTTAGGCTGAATTTCTAAAGTCTGTTGGGGCATGCATCCAAGACTTTAATCAATTTGGCTATACTCCTCACTATTCTCGTCTATGGCAACACAAGAGCAAGGGCAACGAGACCTACTTTTCCTTTGATAGATTATCACGGCCTATTTAATATGATTCCCGTAGAGTATTAATATACACATTGCGTCCTTGTACCCAGTTTGCTCTGAATAACAACCTTTGAGAGTTAGAATGGACCTCAGAGACTGATTCAACTGACTCGTTTTCAGATTTAAAAAATCTTGGCTCCCCAAAAGTGACTTACTTGGGATTACACTGAATGAGAAAAACCAATTCGTTAAACTCTGGTTTGGTATTTTTAGTAGCCTAAAAGACTAATTAAGAAAAATCTTTCATTATCATTTAGAAAGAGAGAGGTGAAAAGTGGGGGACCAGAGGGAGAGAAGACAGGAAGAAAGGAAGGAAGGAAGGAGCGAGGGAGGAAGAGAGGCAGAGAGGGAGAGAAGGGTAAAGGGAGGGAGAGAGAGAGAAACCAAGTAAGCACATCCTTCCTAGGTTTGCCAAAACTTTACCACAGAAATAGAAAGAATCAAGGATTCACTGAATGGAAATGCAGTGGTCGCTCCATAGTCTAGTTTTCAAATGTTTTACTTGCTTTCAACTACTTTTCTTTTAGGTGAGTCCAAATCCCTTTCAGGCCTGTGTGTCTGTGCTAATTAATTGTTAACTTTAACTTTCTATTAAAAATCTGCAGGCTGGAAGCCAAAAGTGAGGTGTTAAAATATTTAAAAGCCCGTAAGCCTGGGGCACATGCTGATCAGCAGCAGGAGGTAGAAAGACAATTTCCCTCTGCTATCAGATGGCTAAATTAAGGAAGCTGAGTTTACTGCACTCCTTTTGAAATCCTTCTTCTGACTTGTTTCCATATTCAAAGCCTGGGCAACAGAGAGTCAGGGTCCACCAGTCAGTGTTATTTTGAATCATCTAGTTCCTTATCATACATACTCACAGTGCCTTGAGGGTGACATAATCATATCCAAATGAGGCCAAGCTTCATTAGGTTAAGTGAAAGTCTTGGGGTGAAACAGATTTAATGTCACTCTGTACAAAACTAAATTACAATTGAAAGGTCAACTAAAAAGGTCCAAATATGGCTTCGCTGTAACCAGTGGTAGAATATACTAAATGATAATGGATTGAGTTTGATTACTTAATTAGAAATATCATTTGTCTTCTTGTTGGCTGGTAAGCTACAGATTAGAGAGAATTTGGGCAAAGTGGGAGAAACAGAAAAATGGTTTAGTAAAGATAGTTTGATGCCTTTGTTCTCATAGACTCACATGTTTTGATAATTGTGTTGAGGACTAAGGGAGATATTTCTATAATTTTTAAAATGTTGACTAGGTTGAATCATAGTTCTCTGCACATCATTAAAAGTCAGTGGGTGGAAATATACAATGTGACTCTTGCCAGAGACAAAAGACTTAGAAGAGAGAGCATAGTATGTTCCCCTGTTCTAAAAAGAAAAGGGGAATGTATTCCAAAAAGAAAAGTCTCCTTAAATATTATGTGCTATGCTCCTTAAGAGGGCTTCTAAGAGAATTTTAATCCCACCTTTGACAATAACTCTCTAATCATGTTCTGAGTGCATCTATAAATATCCAGTAGCAGCTAGTTTATTTTTCAAGGGAAGTTGTATTCAGTTTGATTTGGGACACTGGAACAGACGGGTGCAATTTTCTTACAGAACAAATTCACCCACTAACTGCAAGCCATAAACATTTCCAAGACACATTTCAGAGTGCAAGCTTAATCTTTAAAGCATTGTAAATGCCAGCCTCTGGGCAATAAGTCAATAGATCTTTACTGGGTCCAGCATGTCATCCATGCTTTGTCATGGGCACTAATTTAGGTGCTTTACTATTAGTAAGTCATTTAATTTTCGTAACAACCCTATGCAGTAAAAACAACTATTATTCCCACATCACATAGTAAGTTGAGCCTCGTTGTGGATATTAAACTTGTTCAAGTTGCACTGCTAGTGAGGGTTGGAATTTAGATTCAGACCCAGCTCAAATGGCTTCAGAGTCCATATTCTTAAGCACAATACCTTCCCATGTCCTCTTGACAGATTAGAAAACGAGGTTTGAAAGAGTAAAACTCCTTGCATTGACAAATATGAGTCCAAAGTTTCAATGGTGTTTGGTTATCTTTAGAGCCACACATACAGATCCTGATGACTAAATGTTATATAAAACAGGATAATATCATCTGGTATAATATTACTGGGAATAGTAAATAACTTTGCCTGCATGTAAAGTGTCAGAACTTAGTTTACCAAATCATTGTTTGTTGTATCCCCTACTAGATGTTGGGGTACAAAGATGAGTAGGACATAAACTCTTAGACCTTGGTTCTAAGTGTGGCCCTCAGATCAGCATCACAAGCATCACTGGAGAACTGGTTAAGAATGTACAATGTCATTGAGTACCAACCTTGTCTGAGGCATTATGCTATACTTTAATTACTATACAACAACAGACATAATTTCTACTTTTTGAACTTAACTCTCTATTAAGGAAGATAGAGGATAGGATGGACTTAGTAACTCACTTCCAAGAAATAGAGTATGGAAATTGAAACAAACAAACAAACAAACAAAACTCCTGTAACTTCACAGCAGATGTACTTGGAAGACACTGCAGTAACCAAGTGATCAAGATTAATATAACCAATGATGAGTTGTTGTTATCATGTACCACCTAATATTATGTGATAAGAAATATCACCTCTGTGATATTCTTCCCCAAAACTCATGATCCCAGCCTAATTAGGAGGAAACATAAGACAAACCCAACTAGGGACATTCAGTAAAGCGTCTCTTCCAAACCCTCAAGATCATGAAACACAAGGAAAGACTGAGAAACTGCCACAGATTAGAGAGTACTAAATGCAATGTGTGATCCTGGAAGAGAAAAAGAACAAAAATGAAAAACAAAAACTGGTGAAATCCAAACAAAGTTTTGTTAAGTGATGTGCTAATGTTAATTTCTTACTTCTGGCAAATGTATTGCAGTTGCATAGGATGCTCACATTAAGGTAAAAGGTATACACAAGTTCTCTGTAGTATCTTTGCAACTTTCTGCAAATATAAAATATTCCAACATTTAAAAAAAAAAAAAGAATGCACAATGTCAGGCACTATCCCAGACATCTGAAATAAAAATCTGCATTTTAACACGATTCCCAGTGACTCGTGAGCACGTGAACATCTATCTGAGAAGCACTGCATGACACATACAGGATCCACTACCAGCCATTTGGGCTCCCTTTTCTCTGTAACCTATATGTACAATGACATCTGAAACATGATTCTGTGAGAAGATCCTAATGTCAGTTACTTCTTTTTATCAGACTACAAGTATCAGACCATGTGTTCTGGTCTCAGGTTTGGAAAAAATGATCTGTGTATATGTTTTGTGTTTCAACATGTTTCTATTTTTCTATGCTACAAAAATGCCTTTAATCTTAACTAATAATTCCATCATCTGCTCCATCTGTCTTGGTTCTGCCTGTTCACATTCTTAAAGGGTTGTTCTGGGGGCAGGCTGCAAGATGTGGCGCCAGATCTCACAGTGCAATTACACAATGCAGCGTTCTTTGGAGCACTGCATCAAAGCAGGAGGAAAGCCTAGAATCAAATACACACAGAGTTTCAAAAGTTAAAATTTAGCCAAGAGACTGAAATACCTATTTATATTTTTAAAAATAGTTGGCAAAGGGGATTAAAAGGCAAAATAGGAGTCATAGAAATAGTTATGGAACGTGTGAAGGGATCTTAAGATCATCAAAGAGAAACCGCCAGAAAGGACAGCTTCTTAGGAAAAAGAAAAAAATATTTTCTTCCTGGTAGACTATGGTATTAATCTGAATATAATGAAAACCACAAGATATTTCTTAAAGGTGAAGTTGCCCCACAGATGGGATTGCATTTGTGATAACAATAAAAAAAGGATATCTGAAAGTTACTCTTGGGCATCAACTGCAACCAATAACAGGTCCACGGACAAACGCACCAAGTCCTAGAGTCTAGGATGCCATATTACCCCCTTGTGCTTATAAAATACATTCCTATCTAGGCTACTCTTCCCCACTCCTTGAACTCTTACTGTACAACTAAACTTGGCAGTTTGATGTACATTCAAAGAACGCTGAACTGAGAGTCCCTGATTCATCCATGACTCTGTCTTCACCTAGCACTAATCCCCTCTGCGTCTTAGTGTTCTCATCTCTTCAGTGTGACAGTTTGACACACCATTTCTATGATTCCTCTAACCCTGAGGTTCTCTTGGTTTTAAAAGTTTCATGGTCATTTTTGAGGAAGGGTGTCCCAGGCCTAGAAGCCCGAAGTTCTTCTCGTTCAGAAGCTGTTACTCATGTCAACTTATTTTCTGCTCCGAGTATTTGGCACACAGAGCATTGCCACCACAGTTCTTTGTTTTCAGCTTGACAAAAAGTTCATTTCTTTAGCGGGGAGATAAGTGGATAAAGCAGGGTTTTTAGGGAAAGGGGAGAAGTGGCATTAAGGATCATAATTGCCATTGAGTAGGAAGGAAGGATGGGAAGGAGATGGGGAGGGAAGGAGGGAAGGAAAGAAGGAAAGAAGGAAAAGAAGGCACCAAATTGACAAAGAGGAGAGAGAGGGAGAGCAGGGCCAGGAGCATGGCCAGGTAACTGCCAAATGAGGGGAGTAGCCACTTAATTTCTTCCATCTTCATTTCCACCTCTACTGCAAATACTTACCACAAAATCTAAAAAGACGAAGGTTGCCTGAGCCAGCGGGTTTGAGACCCGCCTGGGCAACTTGGCAAGACCTCATCTCTACAATAAATAAAAAATTAGCTGGGCATGGTAGCGCACCTGTAGTTCCAGCTACTTGGAAGGCTGAGGTGGAAGGATCGCCGGAGCCCAGCAGGTCGAGGCTGCGGTGGCCGGGAGCGGCCACTGCACTCCAGTCGGGGCGACGGGGTGAGATTCCAACTCAAAAAAAAAAAAAAAACAGTAAATAAATAAATTAATTAACTAAATAAATAAAAAGACAAAGATTGTTAGAAGACAATGACCCATGCAATGACGTTGTTCAACACAGACCAGATTGGCTTCTCACACTTGATGTTCTATTCAGTGAAATGGCCCAATTTTGCTTTTGAAGAGAAGGCCAACTTCCCTTCTTCTTCCCAAGAGAATTTGCTGTTTTCATTTGTTATCTTGAGTAGTACTTGCAGCTACAAAAGGCAGAGTTCACATTTATTTTTAAAAAGTGCTTATTTCATGTGGTTTGACACAAGAGCAGTTTTTTAGCTGGGAGCCCAGAGCCTCAATCGATTTCAAGGAGACCTGGAACTATTGACAGAGTACTTCCTGCTGTGCTTTCTAGAAGTAAGAAATTCAGCTGAAAACAAGATATATCTGCTTCTATCAAAGGAGCAAGTGGCAAAGAAACTGAAATATGATGGAAGAGCCAAGATCTGACTTCCAGCCTATGCTGTGACATAAAGTCATTGTTTGATCTTGAGAAAGTCAAACTCTCTGAGCATTAGTTTTCATACAAAGGCAAGGAAAAATATCAGCACTTATTTCTTCAAGGTTGTTGCAAGTTTCTATCAGTCTTCTTAGATATACACATTGCTTTAGTATCTATAACTTTTTCTTCACTAATATTCCTCATCAAATAAGAAGAAATACTTTACTCTCAATTTGGAAAAGGTTTGAAAATTGCTTTACCTTGATATTTCATTTTCAATTCAATTTGAAGAAAAAGTCAAATATATTTCAATAACATAAGGAGAGATCTTACTGCATTGAAATTGGGAAATAAAAACCTTGAAACATTACTTGATCTTCAAGAAAGAGACTAATCAGAATTGATTCAAAGGTTACATTATAGAACTCAAAGAAAGAAAATTGGTTTGTATTTTTTATGTTTCACTGTAACTAGAATTTGCCCAATAGAATATTCAATTGACATAACCATATGTACATATGCTGGTGCTTTGAAAATATTTAAGCTTAATGTCTTTTTCTTTTTTCTTTTTTTTTTAGTCAGAGTTTTGTTCTGTGCCCAGGCTGGAGTGCCATGGTACAATCATGGTTCACCGCAACTTTGAACTCTGGGTTCAAAGGATCCTCCTGCCTCAACCTCCCAAGTAGCTGGATCTACAGGCATGTGTCACCATACTCAGCTATTTGTTATTCTTATGATTCGTTTTAATTTTTACTTTTTGTAGAAACAAGGCCTCACTATGTTGCCTAGGCTGGTCTCAAACTCTTGAGCTCAAGCAATCCCTCCTGCCTTGGCTTCCCAAAATGCTGGGATTACAAGCATGAGCCACTTTGCCCAGTCAGTTTATTTTATTTAAATCCTTGTTTATATACCTTTACTCAGCAAATCCTTCTCTTTACTCCGAAGTGAAAGCAATCAAAGAATTTCAGGCAGTAGTTTAAGCAACATGGTCTTAATTCCTCAGGTTTCTCACCATATCCTATAATTAAAATGAGAAGACATTTTAGAGATTTTTTTTTCTAAAAATCCTCATTTCACAAGTAGTATAAGGCCAAGTTAATTGCCTTCAGTTATATGTACAATAGTGGTAAGGTTGGAATTTTAACTTACTTTTCATTAGTCTATCCTGCCTTTCTCCAAAATTTTTTTTTCCAAGTCTGAGTCTCACTCTGATGCCCAGGCTGGAGTGCACTCATTGACCTGCTGGGTTCAGGCGATCCTTCTGCCTCAGCCCTCCAAGTAGCTGGAACTACAAGCATGCACCACCATGCCCAGCTAATTTTTTGATTTGTTGTAGAGATGAGATCTTGCCAAGTTGTCCAGGTTGGTCTCAAATCTGTGGGCTTAGGCAATCCTCTCATCTTGGCCTCCCAAAGTGCTGGGATTATAGGCATGAGCCACCACATCTGACCTGAAAACATTTTTTTATTACTATTGAGAAAAATTGATATTTTCATTGATAGTTCATAGATGGGTTAGGGATTATAATGGCTATACTGGATCATTGGCATTAATCAGGAGCAAGTTGTAGGCTACATTGTTTTGGTCAAGGATAAAACTGAGGAAAGCCTGTATAACAATGAAAAGAGGGTTTTAGTAGAGAAGAACTCATTGCCTCCCTTTCTTATTGATTGCTATGTCTTCTGTCCTGGTACTCACTAACAGTGTGAACATTTTCACTGAGGGATCTCTGATTGTCATTCCCTTTATATGGACAATGCCTCTTATGGCTAACTACTTTCAAATTCTCCCTTATCCCTTGGGATTTCCAGCAAACTCAAGAGTTTATTGGAGTCACACATTTCCAGGTCATCTTCTTCTTGGGAGAGATTTGATTTGGCATGACCCTGTGTAGGCTCTATTTTAGGGGCCTTTATCTGGGAGGAAATCACACACGTCTCGTTCACATTCAGTAGAACTACAGCTTCCTTTCAGTGCAGGCTTCTCTCTCTTTGCCTTTGCTCCGCCACCTCCAACCAGCTTCTTGCCTTTAGATTTCTCCTCTTCAGAGTAGAAGAATCACCACCTTTGTCCCTAACTCAGTGTCAAACTCTATGAGTAGTTTTCTGGAATTTTGGAATCTCTCTCTCCTCCCTCCCTACCTCATTTGGCTTAAGGTGAAAGGAATGCACATCCTCCTCCTCCCTACCTCATTTGGCTTAAGGTGAAAGGAATGCACATCCTCCTCCCTGGGGTAAAGTTGCACAGCACACGAAAAACCCTCTCTATAAAGTCTTCATGGCAAACCATGGCCACCTCTTTTTCTTGACTTATTCGAGCTTCAGTTTTTCCATTTATTAAATGGGAATCACCATATCATCAAACTTTCAGAATGGCTGTAGTACATAAGATTAGTAATGTGGCAGTGCTTTAAAATTATCACATGCTGGATACATTTCAGTTGTTACTACAGCATTAATTATTTATCATTGTAAACTCATCCAAAAAATTAAGCTAATTTTAAATCAAAGGTCGACTCAGATTTACCCACAAGTCTATCTCCATCCTCTTTATTCATTCTTGCTTCTTCTCTACAACCCAGTCCCATCTTTCATGCACTTGTTGTTTGAGTATAAAGATATGATGTATACAAATAGCTTGTCATTTTCAAATCCCTGCATAAATCTCTGATTTCAGAGTTTTTCTTAACCAAGCCAATAAAATTAACATACTTATTTGGCACAGTTGAGCTTAGCCTGGGACTAATCATTTTTCTTCTTTATAGAAAATTGATGTGCCTTGAGAATAGAAAAAATATTAATATGATTTCAATTGTTACATATGGTGTTTTCTTCACTCTTTCAAAATAATTTTGGTTTTGGAGTAAAAAAATATATATATAGCATTCTTCAGCCTGGCACGACAAAAAAGAAATCTTGTAAGATTTATATGTTTTATCAGATGAGGTTATAAGAAGTTCAACCAAACTGAGGAAGAAAATCAGTAGTTATATAAAGCATTGATATCTTGTTTATAAGGAAAATATAAATACATGTTTACTTTCACAGCTACAGACCAACCAGTATTTGGTTATATAGAGCCTAAAAATATAGATTGGGTGCCTTTGGACCCCATCTTATCCACCGAATCCAGAAAAGCTTGTACAAAGTAGCTTCTACTTATTTATTGTTGGCCATCAGAACTGTGGAACCAAAGTAATTGTCATTGGTCACTAGGTGACAAGATTCATTCTTTCATCTAGTTTTGGGTACTGAAGACAAGCTGCCTGACCTAAATCCTGGTTCACAACCTGTGAGACCTCAGGCAAATTTCTTCACTTCTTTGTGCCTTAGCTTCCTCATCTGTAGAATGGGGCAAGTGATAGGATTGCTGTGACTACTAAACTGAGTTAATGCATATAGAGTACTAATAACAATGTTTCATACATAGTAAGTGTTCGCTAAATGTTACCTGTAATTGGGTGAATATTGAGCACCTACTATCACACTCAGTGCTGTGTTGAAACAAAACAACAGGCTCAGCTTTCCTGATACAGAGGGTCCCCTCCCACTGTGGGAGCTTTATCTGTTCTCTCAATATATCCTACTCTCTCACTAAAAAAAGGGAGGGAGACAAAGATTACTTTGAGTCACATATAAATGTAAGATGTTTAATGATACTTGCTAAAAAAGAGACATATAGTGAGATAAAAATTAAGACGAACAGGACAAGGAGGGTAAGGAAATTTTTTCTGTGTATATGATGATTTAGCCTTAGCTAAATCTAAGAGATAAATAGCAGTTAGTCAGAGGGAAAGAACATTCTAGTTAGAGGGAGTAGTATGGGCAGAAATTCACTTGTAGGAATGTGATAGCCCAGGTGAATTATAATGGACTAAGATGATGGCAGGGGAGACAGAGAGAAGTCAATGATGGGTCAGATAGATACTTTGAGGAAAGATCTCTAGAACTTGGACTGGATATAATGCACAAAGGAGAAAGATCTCAGGACTTTTTCTAAGATTCTGGAATACATACCAGATTCAATGTTGATACTATTCACAAGGAAATAAAAGTGACATCTATGATTTTTATTCTGCTATTCTTTTCTCAAAGCGTATCCTAAGAATATGCCTCATCCATTAACTAACTGGTCTTTTCTTACATCGAAAAGGAGAAGGTGATTAACGTTATTTGAACTTCCTTACTACTGCATAGAAGTCATGTACACAGGAATTCTACAACTTGGAGTAACAGAGAACTTGACAGTGACTTTATTAGATAAGAGACTATTAATTTCATGCAAGAAAAAGTCTTGAGAGAGCTAGTGTAAGTTTGCTCTAGCTACTCAAACATGACATCTAAGAACCAGTCTCCTTCTGGTTTCCTTCTGTGCCATCTTTAGTAAGTTGTTTGATACTTATGGTTCCAAAATGGCTATGACACCCCTAGGCATCATTTCTTCTCCCAAACAGGAAGAAGGAGGTAGAACCAAAAGCTTTGTCATTTTAATTGGTAAGGGAGTTCCAGGAGACTTCCATGTACAACTCACTGTCGGGTGAGTAGTGGCTGGATAGAAAAAGATTGGGAAGGGCATTGTGTGTGGCAACCTGGTTTCTGCCATACTTTCTATGCATTTTTAATTAATTTAATTTTAATATTATTTCCTAACAAAAATTTGAACACTGAAGCTAAGAGATTTTAAGTAAATTGCTTGAACTCAACCAGCAAATTAAGTTATAGAATTTGGCTTCAAACCTAGCACTTGTCCACTGTGTGGCTCACGTTTCCATTTCCAATCACTTTAAACTATACTTTCTTGCACCTCACAAAGTTCTAAACTAAGAAAATGAAAAAGTAAAAACAGGTTATTTTATACCATAATGTTTAGAGACTATTTGAAGGTATAACCATAAGGGAATTTTTTGTGTTTGACCAAAGTGCACACATATGTACATTAAGTAAAATGTATAAAGACATCCAGAAAGTGCAGCCCTCAACGAGGTTAACAAGGTAACTTTGATGGCTTCCGTTGTACCAGTCTTATTCCACAGTAAAATATTAAGCCAAAGAGATGTTATTTAAAAACCATGATAATAAAAAGAGTAAAAATAGCAGCTGGTTTTAGGATTGATGCACAATTCCTCGAAGAGCATAAATTATAGAGGATTATGGAGAAAAAGGATGATTTAAAAGAAGGAGTAGTAAGCCGGAAGAAAAAAATATATTTACTCCACACATTTTTTGCTGTGTCAGGATTTGCTTTTCTTCTCAGTTGTATGGAATCTGGGACTTGTATTTAACTACTTTATTGTAAAACCTGAAAAATGCAAATCACATTGTCAAGTTAATGCCTGATTTGAATAGATATTTTGAAAGTTGAAATTGTCATCTACATTCTCTACCTGACTATATTTGTGGTTTAAATCAGAGGGAACATTCTGTCTGTTTATCTCACCTGTCAAGTGCTGCCATTTTTAGAGGAAGAAAATGTATATATATTATCAGAAATAGTCCAATTTGCTTTCATCCTGTTTTTGCAAATGGAAGACAGGATAAGAAGGGAGACTTGCCATTTTCTATTCAAGATCAGTTTGATTCCTTTGGGATGGAACATTTCCTTCCATACAGTGTATCTGTGAAACACTAGAGCTTAATCTATTTAGAAACCTGCCCAAGTCTTCACCCTACAAAGATAAAGCTTTTGTAAGTGAAAATGGGAACTTCTAATATAGAGCTGAAAATATCAAAAGGTAAAATTGTGTCATAGAAAATGCCATTTCAAAATGAATTCTGAACACCCACCCCCATTTTATTTCAAATTCGTTTGTCCTAGAACACTATAAGTGAGGAAGGTGAGAAGGAAATTAATATTTTGAGTTCCTCTTATGTTCCTGCTATTGCTACTCTAGTCACCCCTCTATGCAGATAAGAAAATTGAGTTCTAGAGAGGTTTTGTGACTCATTCAAAGTTACATGACTCATCAGCAGACGTGCTGAAATTTGAAATAAGATGTAGATGACTCCATACCACTTAGTATAAGCCAGCCTAACAGAGTTTACAATTTACACTGGAAATTGTAGAGTAGATAAGCAAATGTTAGGTGGGTAAGAATGAATAAGACTGTCATGCAGGAAGGATGGAACCTTGCCTATGAATAGAGATAGCTGAGCAGAGGTCAGAACTCTGGACAGCGCTGGGTCACTTTTGAAGTGTCTGACTCCACTTTCTTACCACCTCAATATATTTAACTTTATATTTATTTTATTACACAGCAACAGTTTTTGCTATTGCTTAACTTATTTTCATATTATTTGCATAGCTAATCTAGAACTATATATATATACATAAATATAGATATAGATTTTGGGGGAGAGGCAACATGGTACAAAGGATGTGAGTTTGGTCAACTTTGAGTTTGGTCCTGAATCTGTAACTTATAGCAAGATATTAGGCAAGTCACATAACCTATTTTTGTCTTTCTTCTGTATCCTCATAAATAAAGAATATATAGAAACTAACAAAACAAGAGTGTCTAGTTTTATGCCTAACATATGCAATAAGTTATTAGGACAATATTTTCCCCCCCACCTCCATCTTATGTTCCTCTCAGGGAAACATCTATGCAACAGTAACGGCTTATTTTGTTACAAGTGACAGAAAAACAGCTCCAACTAGATTAAATAAAACAAAGAACTTCATGGCTTCATGTTAACTGAAAAACCAAGAGTAATATTTTCTCTGAGGCATAGGTCAGTTCAGGGATTCATGGCTCGTGAACTGTTCATCTCTTAAATATGTTCATTGCACATGAGGAAACTTTTTATGATTGCTCCTGCGGAAAAGGCTGGATTGTAATTGAAATGTCTTCAATTTTGGCACTCCCAAGCCTTGGAGAAGTGACTGGTTAATAGCCATTCCTCTGGTCTTCATCCATCACTATTAATTATTTCTACCAAGAAATACATTTCTTATGGCAGTGCTTATCCTCATTCAAGACACACAGCATGGGTACTTCAAAAAAAAAAAAAAGGAGGGCATTCAGTTACCAAAGGAAGGAGAAAGGCACCCTGGACAGGCAGAAATAATAATGATCACTTTTGGGGGTTCCCTATATAGCTTTTATCCTTTGGAATTTGGCTTAGTTTCAGGGAAAACAAAAATCATCACATATGAAATATTCTGAGTTTAAGAAAATTTACCTGTGTGATAGCAGATAAACATTTGAATAAATAAGTGATTTGATAACTCAGTCCCTGGGTCCCCAAAGCACACTGTAGTTTCAGGGAAGCCAAGTCCTAGTAAAAGAAGCATGATCTGAGCTGGGCAGGGACAGTATGACCAGTGTTCTTATCATCCCTGAAGTCTGATCTCTCCTTTGAGGTATGGCCCAGGTCCTGCAAAGAATCAAGCCTTGGTGAACTTTAATCAATCAGGCTACAGCAAGTTATTAAAAAACAACCTTCTTGGATACAATCTCTATCCATAATGGGCTTAACACGATGATGTCACTTCGGCCATGTTCTATAGCAGGAAAAAGCTTGAGCTAAAGAATTCTGAGATGAACTATGATAATATGTGAAATGCTAAGCTCAGCGTTGGCATAGAGTAAGGGCTCAATAAACAATCAACTTCGGTTTATTCTTGCACAAAGCTGTAGAATTACCATAACTTATTCTCAGTGAGACATTTGCTTTTATAAAATCACAGTCAGAGCTGGCTATAAACTCGTTTTTGTTACCACATCTGTAAGCAGTCTCTTGCTGGTAGAGACGGTCTTAAGAACAAAATTATCACTACTAATTCTTATTTTGGTGCAGCATTATAGCCCACCAGTTACCCAATAAGTCATCATAGCAAGAATACATTTTTTAAAAACATTTTTAGTCTTCTTTTCTCTTGATAGTGCTTTGTAAACTTTTGCACATATAAAGATGACTTGAGTACATAGAATTACATTTAGATTTTTGGCCTGGACAGGTGCTTATTTTAAAATCAAACATCATTTTGAGTTTAGTTTCAGAATCCAATTCACATTTACATTACCTCGTTCCATAATGAACTTTCATTAAGCCCTCAAAATTATCCACCTGTTTGTGGACCCTTTCCCAGTTTTCTCTCCACATGTTAGACTGGATTCCTGGTTCATTCTTGATCTTTTTTTCCCTCTAAGTCTTGAAAATAGATAGATCTGTTCAGTTCCCATGACCAGGCAACTCGTCAGCAGTATACCTCTATCAATGGGATACAAATTGATATGACATGCACACAAATAACACAAATTAGATATAGGACGTCGAGGGCAATCTGAATTTCTTCATGCCCCTTTAGTCAATTTAGGCTTGTGGTTGGCAGAGAGATACACCAAATAGTTTTAGATCCTCCCTCAAGGAAGGACTCACTGCCCAGCTGCAGGGCAGGTGCTTAGAAGACAGTCTTCAGCTGTTGGTTTCTTCCAGCCTCGCCTCAACTCTAGCCTCTTTGCCCAAGGCTATGCTCTTCCCAGAACTACTTGCAACTGGTCCAATGCAGGACACTCTGGTGGTCAATACAGTTGTTCCAATACAGCTTGTTCCAAAGCTCCCTATCAATTTTCCAAGGCATTATCAGATTTCCATTGTTGTTCAGCTTCATTCTCTATCCAGTTCTACCTCTGCTCCCCTTTCTTTTCAAGTTGTGATGCCTAATAAATGTTTTTCATTCAAAACCTTGTCTCAATGTCTGCTTTCATTGAATCTAACTGCAGTCAATTTTCTTAACCATCTGACCAAAACATCACACTTAAATAATCCCTGTAATTTCCAATAGGTATGATTCATGAAATTCCATTATTTAAAAAGGAGCCTTGTCAAAGATGAGTTGGTTGAGAAATTGAGAAATTGCTTCCAGAATCACTATCCTCTTCCATTGGTCTATGTGCCTGTTCTTGTGCCAATACCAGGCTGTTTTGATTAAATTAAGTAAGCCTTATAGTAAAGTTTGAAGTCTGGAAGTGTGATACCTCCTACTTTGTTTCTTTTGCTAAGGATTGTTTTGGCTATCGTGGCCATTTATATTTCCATATGAATTTCTGTATTGTCATTTCCAGTTCTGAGGAACTGCAAACTAGTGCAACCTCTTTGGAAGACAGTGTGGCGATTTCTGAAAGAACTAGAAATTGACCTTCCATATGACCTAGCAATTTCCCTATTGGGAACATATCAGAGGAACTCAAATCATTCTACAAAAAACATACCTGCACACGTATGTTTGTTGCAGCTCTATTCACAATAGCCAAAACATGGAACCAACCATGTTGCCCATCAAAGCTGAACTGGATTTTAAAAATGTGGTACATATGACACAATGGAATATTATGCAGCCATAAAGGACAAACATATGGACTTCACAGCAAGTTGGATGGATTTAGAGTCGATCACACTCAGTGATCTATCACAGAAACAAAGAACAGAGTACCATGTGTTCTCACTCGTAAGCGGACTTTGAACAATTATAATACTGTAAGAAAGGGATTGGCAGTAGTGGGAAACTGTCAAGGGAGCAGGGGTGGGTTGGCAGTTGAGGGAAACTACTAGAGGAGGGAGGGTCATACATCATTAACAAGGATACCTGCATAATCAACGTTTGTATACCTAACCCTGAATTGTTCCCCACATCTTTATAATAAAAAAATAAAAAATAAAAAAGAGCCATTCAGTAAGTCTTATAGCATTTGTTGTATAGAAATTTAATCCATATTTGGTAGTAGAGAATCTATTTTTTTAATAAATTGCAATTTTTAAGTATAAAAGTTCCAGAAAGATAAAGCATAAGAAATAGTACACTTGACATTCAGCATATGTGTACTGTGTGACATAAAACAAATATTCAAGTCATAGATGCATCTTTTTAGTGATAATTAGAAACACAAATTCATCATCAGCATAATCAACATGTGATGTTTCAGCAAATGTCTTAAGTGCCATAACCGTAAAGGAAAGTGCAAATATCTTTTAGTTACAAGCACATATTTTTTATAATGATCTTTTTTCCAGATATCACCCCAGAGCAACATATTATTTCTGCAAAAAAATCTAATGTATCATTTCCAGATTTCATAATGAATACAAGAATGATTATGTTAAAAGCTCAACAGTTTGGCCTGTCACTAAGAAATGTAAGCCAAGACCCATCACAATAAACATGACTACAATAAATAAAAATCTCTAACCAGAAAAAAATGATGTCCAAGCCATGAATTGTCCATTTTATTTAAGAAAAACGCTAAAGCCAAAGATTCTTAAGACCACAGGCATCATATTATTTAGTTTCTGCAATTTTCTGGCTCAGAAAGTACCACTAAAGACCCTGGTTATTAGTAATAATTATAAAGGAACAGAACAAAACCTTTGGATGAGGTTTTGCAATTTATATTTTTACAAACATTACCTCATTTTGTCCTTGGGGCTTTGACAGCCATCAAGATCTTTGCTTGCCTCAACACAGCAATTATGCAAGGAAGTGATAAAAATATACTTTATGCTTATGTAGTTTTTCTAGCTCATGCTGCCCTGTTTCCTTCCCAGATCTCTACAGTGCTTGTTGAAGCCACACTTTATTCTTTCTCTTAATTATTTGCTAACTGGCATTGAAACTCAAAGGATACACTGAGCTTCCTTACCCAGGACTAATAGAGGAAGAAAATTTATTCTTGAAGACAAGGGCAATGCCTTAAATTTCTTTTCCGCTTACTTACTGCTGTGTGCATTGTATTATAGAAGCTTGAACTACACTTTTGCCTTCTTTCTTAGCCCAGTGCTCTACTTTTTATTTAGAGTACTCTGCTAGACACTTCCTATATGAAGATTCTTTATGCTATGCCCAGTGTTGCCCTGTTATGTTATTGATCCAATTCTCCCATACACTGTTGACATTTAGCATAGTGAATATTATCTGTCCACACCATCGGCAGAGCAAAGAACAAACAATAGTGTCAAAAACATCTTGCTTTTTCCATTCTTTTCCTGAGTGATAAATGTTATAAAGAAATAAATGAGTTTACAATTTGTAATTTGTGTGTTATTTTAAAAGTCAATAATTTAGGACACATATTAAAGAAAAAATCTATAATTTCCTGTGGATTTATTACATTTAGTGAGTGATTTTTGGGAGGGTATAGATTTTACCTGACTTAAGACCGAAGAATATTTAGGAAAATGAAGGTTGTATCTACAAACTGAAATAAAGAAATGTCCCTTAAATGCATATAACATACAATTTAAGCAGAGATAATGACTCATCTTCATTAGCATCTGAGGTGGAAGTCCTTCCAGGGGTCTAGGTTCCTCCAAACATTTATTATCATTGTAATTATTGTTTCTTTCCCTTAATCCACTTCTTTCTTTTATCTTTCTCCTTAGTTGTAGTTTCTGCCTGTAACTACTATTTCACCATAAAGAAAACGAAACGAAGTTGGACAACCTTGAATTATTCGTTATACATTTCTTTCACCTTCTCTATTTCAATGAAACAGGCATGTCCCCAAAGACTCCACTCCCCAAACTGCCTTGTTTTCTGAAAAGCAACCCTCTTACTACATATGGGAGGGAGAGGAAACTATTAATCTACTGAATGTTTGTGTCTTTGCCCCAAACTTATAAGTTGATCTATTATTCCCTAATGTGATGGTATTAGGAGGTGGGGCTCAATGGTCTACTGAATGTTTACATGAAATGGGATTAGTACACTTATAAGAAGGGAACCCTCATGAATAGGATTAGGACACTTAGACCAAGAGACATGAGAAAGCGGATTTCCTTTCTCAACTGTCTGCCATGTAAGTATACAGTGAGAAAGTGGCCATCTGCAAGCTGAAAAAAGGGCCTCATCAGACTTCTACTAGGGCCTTGATCTTGAATTCCTCAACCCCTAGAACTATGGGAAATAAAAGTTATTTAAACCACCTAATCTATGGTAATTTGTTATAACAGTCTGAATTGACTAAAACAGAGGCCAATTTTCTTCTTCTCCAAGATATCTTCTAGACAATTATTCCTTCATCTTCATGTGAAACACACCCTTTTATTAACAGTTTGATGCTCATGTCACCAATCATTTCTTAGTCAGAGACTTGAGCACCTTGCTCATATTTTTTCTCCCCACTCCAATTTCTACCATTTTCCTGGATCATTGGATCACTTCAATCTGTGTCAGTGACTCAGCACTCTGCCCCTTCAGTTTCTTGACCTCTTTGTATCCAGTTGATTTCTCCTTAATTTCATTTCAGTCATTTACTCTCATGGTCACAGACCACAACCTGAATCTGTAATCACAAAAAAGTTTCTTCACCTCTGAAATTATAATGGATAAAAATTATAATTACTTCCCTCTCACAACAACCATCTTTCTATTCAGCTTTCTAACTTGCTTCATATTCTCTGAAGATCGTGCTTTTCTTTAGAATCCCTGATATATAGACATTTCTTATCCCTTCATATAGTTGAGTTCCTTTCTGTTTTCACTTTCTTCCCTCTGCCGTTCAGAAAGCAAGTCCTCCATGTCAATTATGGTGCTGAATGTATTCATTTTACACCTCCAGATTGATTATCTATGCTTCTCCACAGTTTTCTCTAATCTTTAGGCTGATGCTACCAAATAAGAGAAGATTGAGGATATTGGTTAAAAAAAAAAAAAGACCAGTGGTAAATATTAAATTATTTAATGATAAAACTAAAGTTTTAAGTATGGAATTTAGAATGACAGAAAAGAGTATAAAAATTATATGACCTGATAATGTAGAAATTTTAACAACTGAAAAGAAAAATGGAGAAGAAGAGGAAAATGCATAGGAGGCAGAATAAATTTGCCTATGTCTCATCTGTACTTGCTGAGTGTAAAAGGATATCATTTAAAACCCACAAATGAAGTAACAAAACTATAAGAATATTTAACAATGCAAAAATCAAACAATAGGAGAAAATATAATATTAACTAAGCCATTTGTATGCTATTAGACACTTGATCTATGTACCAGAAAAGAAAGTTCAGATATAAGCCCAAATACATACCAGAATTTAGTGCAAGGTAAAAATGAACTCTCAAATCACTAGAGAAAAGCTATAGCATCAATAAATAGCATTAAGGCAATTAGATAATTTTCTGGATCAATGCCTCACATTGCACCCCAGGATAAGCTTTAAGTGAATGAAAGTTTAAGTGTCAAAAAAAATCTACTAAAAAATTATGTTATAATTGAAAATATTAATAAAGTTTAGTAATTCTTAAATATGTTAATTTAATTTTTAAGTAAAATTAAGAATTTCTACATGTCAAAACATACCATAACAAGTCAAAGGCAAATAATATAGTAAGAAAAATATATATACAACTTACATCACAAAGGGCCATCTCAAATTGAGAGGAAAATGGCCAACAACCTAAGAGAAAAATGGACAAAATGTTTGACTAAAAGCTCATGGAAAAGACAAAAAAATAGTTCTTAAGAATAAGAAAGAATGCCCAACCTCACTCATTATACAAGTAATGAAATTAAAACTACATTGGTATACAATTCCTCTCTTACCAAAATGGCAAAAATCCAAATACTTGATTACACTTCATCTAGTAATGCTCCAGGGGAAAAGACACTCTCATACACTATAATTCAGAACTTTAAGTAGCATCATTCCTATGGAGGACAACATTGTACTCTATCATAATTACAAATGCACATACACTTTGTCTTGGGAAACCAACTTCTAAAAAATAACCCTAAAGTATCTTCCACTAATGATATGATGCATGTATGAAATTATTCACTTTACATTGTTTATGATGGCAAAAATGAGAAGCAATATAAATGTATATCAGTTAGAAATTGGTTAAATAATTAATACAGCCATTAAAGATTAAGGAAACACTCTTTGTATTGATGAGCTAGATATCCTGTTTGTGCTTCTAATCCAGGAGTTGGCAAACTACAGCTTGCAGATCAAATCTGATCCACTGCCTGATTCCTTAAACAAAGTATTATTGGAACATAATCACAATATATACAGATATAGTGACTTTACTCTTCTACCTAAGTTCACAACTCTATACGTAACTTTTCAGAAATGGGCTTATGGGTGAGGTGGTAGTATGTAAACTGAGAAAAAAGAAAGAAGGAAGAAGGAGAAATAAGGAGATATCTCACTCTAGTTTTAATAGACTTTATTGCTTGGAGCAGTTTTAGGTTCACAGAAAAATTGAATGGAAAGCACAGAGTTCCCATATGCCTAAGTGATTTCACACGTCCACACACAAGCTCCTCCATTATCAATATCTTGCATCAGAACAGCATGTATGTCACAACTGATGAACCTACATTGACACAAGTGTAATCCAAAGTCCATAATTCACCCCAAAATTCACTTTTTAAATTTATTTTATTTTCTAGAGTCCACTATTAATTTTGTACATGTATTAATATTTCCCTGTATTTTAAAAATAATTTTAAAAATAATATTACTTAGTTAAAGATTAAATAAAATAATCAAATAACTTTCAATGTTTAAAGTGAGAAAAATAAAATGAAGGAAAGTAACATAACACTTTAACCTAAAATGAAGAAAACAATCTTGAGATGAGCCAAGACTTCCCTAAGGAAATGATTTCCAAGCTTTTCTGACAATCACCTTAAAAAAATTTTGTACAAAGATAGATGAGACTGCCCATAATTGACCCTCTCCCAGTCTAACTTCTCGCCTTCCTTCTTCTACCTAAGGTATCATATATCTTACCAGTTAGAACCATAGAATGGGTGCATCACAGATTTACCTCTTCCAAGCTGTGTAGACTTGGATAAATTCTTTAGCTTCTTTGTGTCTCAATTTCCTCAGTAATAAAAAGGAAAAATAAATTAATATATAAAAATTATGTATATGCATAAGTCCACTACATATGAATGAGTTCTGTTCCCAGAGTGCTTTCATAAATCCAATTTGTTAGTAAATCCAACAAAGTTAGCCTAGTTGCCCAATAAATTCAGCCAGCTATATAGTACTCTACCAGCTACATCACTGCTGCTTTTATGTTTATTTCTGGACATTCTGGACTTGAAATAAAGATGCTGCACTAGTGTACTCTATACAATACTATCCAGTAAATTACACTGAAGCATAACCACTTGTAGAGGATGCACACATGTGACAATGTATGCCAGACACATGAACTAACTTACATGATTGGACATAATTATCCATGTTCGCATTTTTGAAAGTTCGCAACTTGAAAGTAAGTATGTAAGAGATTTACCATATATAAAGCTAATAAGCTATTATTAACTAATAAACAACTGGTACTCAGTATGTACCATGTAGGTGTTAGCTATTGCTATTTTTATTTTATTTCTATTTATTTACTTATTACTATTTTTCAGTGATAGAACAACTGAAAGTTTCTAACCTGGTCCTGTAAGTGAGATAATAATTTCTCTCCCAGTTAGCCAGTGAGAAGTTGAAATGGAGCAAGTCTTCTTATATTTTACCACCCACTTTTCCCAGACTGACATATCATAACCTGCAAATGCATACTGATTATTGTACTGAGTGATTGAAATCATTTCAGAAGTGATTCCTAGTGCAAGGGGGGAAAGTTAAATTTCCCACTACCTTGTATTAACCCGGCTACTCAAAGGGAACGTACCCATTACTTAGGTCCTTCAGTCTTCGCCCATCTCCTTTGGGATGACCCTTTCTCTTAGGAAAGAATTTACTTTCTAAATTCACCCACTTTCCCTTCCTCTCCACGCAATTTCAGCTCTGAGTCATTTAGCCCAAAGTAGCACCCCAATAATTTAGCTAGAGGTTCATTCAGTTATGACTACCTCCCAAAGCAATATGGGAAAAAGCACTCTACGTTCCAAGGCTAAAGATAGCCAAGGAACCTTTAAATTATCTTTTCTTTTCAACATAAACATCATTGTGGCTTGCAGTAATATCTTTTTATGTAAAACAATAGACTTGTTAGATAGGTATACATGCAAATTTGATATGAGTCAATTTCTGAATATCCACATGAAAACTCACACTAAAAGAAATAGAAGTATTTTCTCAGTTGTGCTGGCTTTCCTTCTAATAGAATTTTTAAATAATTCTAGTGGTAATTTACAGGGATAGCATCACATGGAAATTTATTCAATGTGTAATTTATGAGCAAACCATTACAGGAAAAAAAATGAGTCAGAAGTGCCAAAGTGCTACAGAATGTCATTAACTTGGTAAATTATATTTCTTTTTTAAAAAGACTTTTAAAATATAGTAAAGTATTACTATTGTTTGTAAATAATTGGGTGATGATTATGGGAGTCTATTTGCTACTCAGAAATTAGATGATTATCTCAGGTAGTTTAAGATTCAGAACTTGATGATTAAGAACTTGAGGTCTGAAGATATACTCCTTGGATTTAATCCTGGGTATGCCATTTATTAGCTGTAGCAAACACTGATGATAATGCTCCACTCAGCTCCTCTTAGGTCTTTTTGAAAAGTTTGAGTGTTTACTCCAGTTTCTATGTGCTTTCCTTTTAAAGGCATGTATCTGTGACATCTTTCAGAAAACTGCCCTTGAGGGCACTAGAGTCTCTTGCCAGAACTGTTAGAAAACTGGAGGTACTTGATTGTTTATCCCCCTAGGGTGTCATGGCCATTACTAAAACAGACTGTAAAAGCCCAGATCTGTCGCCTTGAAGTTGGACAAACTCTGTGCAATTTATGCTCAAAAGATCCCTTCATGATCAGGCTGAAGCTGAGACTTTACTGAAATGGCACCATTGCTTGGCTTCTTCCTTTATGTTTTCTTTCTCTACTCTCTTACTCATTAACCCTGGAAGCATTTTCTTAATAAATCACTTACACAAATAAATTATCATCATGGAGGCCTTCTTCTGAGAAATCTGACCTAATACATTCTCTAGGTGATCTTGGGTAAACAACTTAACTACTGTGTTAAATTCATTTTCTTCACTTGTAAAATAGGGGAATGATAGGGTTGTTAAGAGGAATAATAAAGAGAATTTTTTTAAAGAACACAATGAACTGCCTGGCACATGGTTAGCACTACAAAATGCTAACTACAAATTTTGTGGCGAAGCACTGAAAAACTATTGAGCTTAAATATGACTCATGGATTTCTTTTGCTCAAAATGTTTAGTATTTCAGATTGTCTTACCTTTCCTATAATAACAAATGGCTTCTAGTAGTAGAAGCTTCTACCTTGTGGATATTTTTTAAAAATATAATCACACTTAATATTACCTTGCCAAATAAAGATAACATTTTTTTAAAAAAGGAGAAACCTCATGCAACAGAAAGAAAGGGCATTTTGGAAAAGAATATCTGAAATATTTTTATTATTGGTGAAAGTAACATAAAGTACCACTCATAAAAATGTACATATCTGAATGTTTACAAATGAGAAACAGAAGTTACTGTTTAATGATTTTTCAAAAAGTTTCAGTGGCTTATTAATTCATTTTTTAATCAACATTTTTTATTATGATTTTGTGGGGTATTAATTCATTTTTAAAAACTCTTCCATTTGTATTCATTTTCTAACTATAGTACTCATTTATTTTATTTTATTTTTTTATTTTTTTATCAATATTTTTTATTATGATATTGTGGGGTACAGTTAAGGGTTAGGTATACAAATATGCTTCGTTCAGGCACCCTTGTTGATAAGAGGTGTCTTCCCATCCCCAGACCTATATTTACTACCATAAATCCCATCTCCCTTCCCCTCCCCCCATAGTTTCCCACCACTATCAGTCATTTTCTTACAGTATTACATTAGATGTTCAAGGTCCACTATATGAGTGAGAATATGTGATACTCAGATCTTTGTTTTTGTGAGAGATCACTCAGTATTATAGACTCTAGTTCCATCCAGGTTGCTGCAAAATTCATGATTTTGTTCTTTTTTAT
>NW_007069344.1:0-809 GCF_000164805.1 Carlito syrichta
CATCTATTCCACGTAGATTTCAAAACTAAATTAAATGATAAAACGGTAAAGTTTTTAGAAGAAAACAGAGGAGAGTACGTTTATGATCAAGAAGTAGACAAACATCTTTTAAATAAGACATTAAAGATGTTAATGATGAAAAAATAAATGAAAAATTATATTAACAGTAAGAATTTTTGACCCTTCAAAGACACAATCAAGAGAATGAAAAGGCACTCAGAGTGCGAGAACATATAACCAATAAATGGCTCAAATATATAAAGAGCTTCCACAAATAAATAAGAAAAAGGTAAAGCAGTAAAAAAAAATGGACAAAAGATTTGGACAGACACTCCCCAAATGACAATATTCAAGTCCAAGATCAAATGGCAAAATAAATATGTGAAAGATAATAACTTTATTAGTCATCAGAAAAATGTAAACATATCATGAAGTGATACCTCTACAGCAAAGTACTAATAACAATACAAATACTAATAACAAATACAAAAGTGGGAAAAACATATTTGATTGTCATCATATAATGATGAAAAATGAATAGTCTACAATAGCATGGTTGCATGTAAAAATCTTAATGTTTAGCAAAACCAAATAAATGCTTACCCTAACATTATATAATGCGATTAAAGAGATAAAACAATACTACTATTGTAGAATTACATACAACTATGCAAAAATGAAGTTAAAAAATATCCTGATAATTAAGTTAATAATTACCATTATCTAAATGTGAGAAATTTTGTTTCTTTAGCCAAATATTAACCACAAAAAGATGATTTTCTTATTATTTATATGCTTTCTCTATTAAA
>NW_007069345.1:0-761 GCF_000164805.1 Carlito syrichta
ATGTCAGCCTTATCCTCTCTGGCATCTCCCATTAGAACAAATTCTTCCTCAACTCCTTCCTCCCCTGAGTCTACCCTTCACAACACCATTCAAAAATCTGTTAGGGTAACTCATCTCCTCACTCCCTGACTAAGGAGGCTTCAAGAGCTCCTTGCACCTCAGACTTGGGTGAACTCCTCAGACTGACACCAAGTCCTCCATGTCCAGTCCCTTCCTACCCACTTGCAGCCTTCCCTCTCACAACACTGGGCTCACCTCCTCCCAGCACAGAACCCACCGGCTGCTCCTCACACCCCCTCTACCTCCAAAGCCTGCTGAGCCCCTGCACATGACTCTCCAACCAAAAAGTCCTTCATGGTCAATGACATGGCTGGTCCCTCAAATCCTACAGGGCCATCTCACAACTTGGCTCTGAAGACATCCTTGATGGAGCCAAGTCAGCTGAACCCTAGGGACCCCACAGCAGCAGCTCTCCACTCCTCCCAACTCTCCACACAGCAGGGCCAGTGCTGTTTTCCATGTCCTGAACTCTTGAGCACAACCTCTTGTGAGCTTCTGCATTCCCAGAGCCTGGAAATATATCCAGCTCATGGTAGTCATTAGCAATTGTCCATAGAGAAAAAGAGAAGGTAATCTGGTATTTTGAAGAGAAATCACTTCTGGAGGTGGGGTGAGCCTGCATATCTCCACTTCTATTCTTATTTTTATTTATATGAATATATGGGGTACGTGTGAAATTTTGTTACACGTACATAATATGA
>NW_007069346.1:0-531 GCF_000164805.1 Carlito syrichta
GGCTCGTGTGAGCTGCTTTGCTCTGCAAGTTACTTTGCAGTAAGACCACATCCCTCAAGTCGTGTTTGCACTTTGCTGGTTTTTTTGAAAGCAGAGAGATTTATTAAGCAGGACAGGCAGTACACGCCAGAGGAGCAGGCTCGAGCGTGAGAGTGGCTCAGGAGCCCATTTTGCACTTGGATGGAGGCTTTGATTACTGATTCTTTTTCTTTCTTTCTTTTTTTTTTTTGAGTCGGAGTCTCCCTCTGTCGCCCAGACTGGAGTGCAGTGGCCGCTCCCGTCCACCGCAGCCTCGACCTGCTGGGCTCCGGCGATCCTTCCGCCTCCGCCTTCCGAGGAGCCGGAATTACAGGCACGCGCTACCACACCCGGCTGATTTTTTGATTTATTGTAGAGATGAGGTCTCGCTGTCCAGGCGGGTCTCGAACCCGCGGGCTCAGGTCATCCGCTCACCTCAGCCTCCCAAAGGCGCAGGATTACAGGGCTGAGCCCCCGAGCCCGGCTGATTATTTTTTCTTTATGTGAAAAAAA
>NW_007069347.1:0-334 GCF_000164805.1 Carlito syrichta
AATTTACAAAATTTACTCTGGGGTTAACTTCTCTTTAAGATTTTCTTGAAACAATAAAAATAATTATCAAGTATTCTAAAATAAAAGGCAAACAACAGTTTTATTTATGTTTATTTAACAGTTATCACCATGCATGTGGTATTTTATGAAAATTAATAGTTCAGTGAAATCTTCTTGATATACATAAATGATAAGGATTTTATCTGATTTTCTATTGTCAATTAACAATGTAAATAATAGGGCAAGATGGCGACCTGGCAACCCGGTGTCTGAAGCCCTCTGCAAGGGAGATCTGCAGTTGTTCTCTGACTCTCGCCCCCGGGAGGCTGGGGAC
>NW_007069348.1:0-999 GCF_000164805.1 Carlito syrichta
CAGAAGAAGGGCCCACCTGCCAGACAGACCAGCATTGCTTGGGAGAGTTGTGTCTATAACTTTCTTCTCCACAGTGCTCCATGTTACAAAAGATGGGTCCCAGGAGACCGCACCTTTGGTACAAGGGGAGGCTGGACCACATGCCACATGGTATCAGGATGCATGAAGATGCTGCCTCCTGGGATGAGTCCAGTCCAGTCCACCCCACAGGCCCCAGAGAAAGGGCACACCCACCCTTAGGAGAGTAGGGTGGGATAACCCTGTTAAAGGCACATATGTGAAGAGGATGAAAGTCTGTGATCCACAATTGAAAACACACAACCCCTCTGTTTCTTGCTATATCATAGACACATCACTTACTTTGTCTTCCACATTGCCTCTGAGCTTATGGTCACCAATCTCTGAAGGGCACTTGGCCTCCAGCTATTCAGGATAATGTGGGGAAGTTTGGCTGCCCTTTCCACTGCATTGGATTGGTTTCAAGTCAACAGAGAGAATTCGAGGCAAAGGCACAGGGTGTGTTGGAGAATGAATAGGTAAATAAGCAAGTTTGGTGACACTGGTCAGCATACATCCTCATGGCCCAGACCCAAGTCACAGCCACCACAGCTTCTGGGGCCCTGGAAACGTACCCTGATCAACTGACACTATATTTAAAATTGGATTTCATCATACGTACACTTAAGTTTAATAGTCACACATGGTGAGTAGCTGTAACATTGGATGACATATTTTCAGAACATTGAATAAGCAGTTGAAGCAAATGCAAAAAAGAAAAAAAACATTTTCTGAACACTTTAATATCTAAACCTGAATTGTGCCCCACATCTTTAAAATAAAAAAAAATTAGAAAACAAAAATGGCATTTTCTCTGTAGTTAAAGAAACATTAGCCGGGCTTGGTGGCTCAGCCTGTAATCCCATACCTTTGGGAGGCTGAGGTGAGTGGATTGCCTGAGACCGCGGGTTTGAGACCCCCCTGGGCAGGGGAGACCTCATC
>NW_007069349.1:0-1279 GCF_000164805.1 Carlito syrichta
CAAAAGTCTCTTTGTCTGCTTTCTGTGGATTTAATTGAGCATTTTAAACTAATAAGAACAGATGCAACATTTAGTCTTAGCCAAAAGGCTAAGAAACAATAACTGAGCACTTTTAATCATTTTTAAACAATTATATTATTTATGTATAAATTATATTTTTTTAAAAAATTGCAACATCCTTAGCATTTACATTTTGAATTTTTCTTTTTTTTGTATTGAAAATATAGTTTATTTGGAAAGTAAATTGGAAAGAAAAACAGAGAAAGAGAGATTTACCTCCCCAAGATAGTGGAGGGGACCAAAACTTAGGAAACAGCAGTGACAGCTCAAAGTGCCATGCATCTGGGCCAGCAAAGCAATGGCCTACATTTGCAACTAACCTAATTTTATCTTCAAATGACACTATCCCACTTCATGAGTAGTGCAAATATCATATGATGAAATTCTCAATTCCTTCTTCACATTTACTCTAGTAGCACTATCAATCCAATAACTTATTCATATGTTATAATAACACCTTGCATTTATTTTAGGCATTTTGATCAGTTATCTTTAGATACTTAAAATTAAGACAAGACAAATAGTTATTGTTATTTTCTCGTTTTCTAATGTTATTTCCTTATGCAGATCCCTGTTTCTGATCTGCATTATTTTTATTTCCTATGGAGAACATTCTTAATATCTTTTCCAGGGCAAGATTGCCAACAATGATTTTTTGGTCGGTAGGGTTATTTAAGAAAGTTTTTTTTTTCTTCTGAAGGACAACTTTGCTGGATATGAAATTCTAGGCTTTTAAAACGTTTTTAACCTTTCAAATATTTTCCTCCATTTGCTTCTTCTGGCAGGGTATCTGACAAGAGAGTCTGCTGTAATAATTCTTACCCTTTTTCTTCTATAGTTAAAGTACTCTTCTCTCTGACTTTGTATATCTTTGCTGTGGAGAAAAATATGGGAACATCGTATAAGGATTATACATCTTTTCTTCTTTCCCATACCAGATTTGAAGGTGATTAAAATATAAAGCAAGAAACAAACCAAAAAACACACTCATTTGAAAACAAGTTACAATTCTGGAAGTGCAAAACCCAACAAAATAATATTTTTAAATATATTTAATTTTTAAAAAGTGTCCTCATAAGTCATTTTCTGAAAATTGTTAACTAACGTTTAAAACTTAGAAATTTCCAGATTAAGAATTTAGGACTCTTTAAATATTGGCCACATCTTCTATTCTTGTCTAATACACGTTGTCAAAAAACACTGAACAAATTAATCAGTT
>NW_007069350.1:0-1153 GCF_000164805.1 Carlito syrichta
GGTGAAATATATTAATATTCATTTTACAGGAACCCTTGTTGTTCAGGCCTGTCCCCGAACGTCCCGGCACCCCGGGCACAATCCAACGACTGCAAGTCCTGCCCCTCCCCCTCCCCTGCATCTCCCAACTCTGAAAATCTTTTTTGTTGTCGTTATTATGATGGTTGTTCAAGGTCCACTTATGAGTGAGTACATGAGATACTCAGTTGTTGCTTCCGTGAAAGGTCACCCAGTCCAGGTTTCCGTGAACTTCGTGAGTTTGTTCTCGTGGTGACTGCATAATATGGCATTGTTCCTACGTACCACATATTTTTCATCCAGTCCTCTTTAGATGGGCAGGATGGTTGGCTCCATGTTCTTCCTACTGCGAACAATGTGGCGATAAACATACATGTGCAAATATCTCTTTGAGAGAGGGATTTCGTTCTTCCTGGTATGTTCCCAGTAGGAGGATGGCAGGGTCGATTTTTAGATCGGTTAGGAATCACCAAATGGTTATCCACAGAGCTGGTCCGAGTTTACACTCCCACGAGCAGTGTAGAAGTGTTCCCTTTTTGTCATTTCCACGCCAGCACGTGTTGTTTTGGGAATGATGGATGATAGCCATCCTGACTGAAAATAGGTGACTCCTCAAGGTAGTTTTCACTTGCATTTTCGGATGACAAATGAGGCTGATCTTTTTCCAACGTCTTTGGTGGCTGCTTGTATGTCTGCTGTTGAGAAGGGTCTCTTCCTATCTTTTGCTCACTGTGAAATGAGGCTGTTTGTTTTTTTCTTGTCGGCAAGTGGCAGTTCCTTGTAGTTCCGAGCTGATCATCCCTTGTCAGATGTACATTCGCAAATATATTTTCCGCATCTGTGGGTTGCGTTTCTCTTTGAGTCAGGGCCTCACTCTGAGGCCCAGACGGTACTAGAGTGGTACAACCATACCTGACCACAGGGTAGACCTCCGGGGGCTCAGGCAATCCTCCCAAGCGGCTGCAACCAAAAGCCTATGTCTCCATGCCCAGCTCATTGATGACATTTTGGAGATAGAGATGAGGCTGCCTGATGTTACACAGTCCTGTTTCAACTCCTGGGCTCCAGCAATCTTCCGTCCTCAGTCCGCCAAAGTGCTGGATGACAGGGTGGGAGATTCCATGCCTGGCCTACC
>NW_007069351.1:0-766 GCF_000164805.1 Carlito syrichta
CAGAACTAATGTCGAAACAACTAGCAGGGAGAGAGAGGGCAGGGGAATAAGGGGAACGCAGCCACTCATGGGGGTCCAGGTCCAGTGATGGGGAGAGCGGGTATGCTCAAAGTCCAAATCTCACCTGCAAAGGTGTATGTGTTGGGAGGAGAGAGAGGCCAGAACAGAGTCAAGTAACAACCAAGGTGCTCCTGTGGTCTGCCGGTAAACATCAGTGTGATTTTGGGCAAGCCTCAGCTTTTCTCATCTGTGGGAATGACAGGCCTTTTCCATAGGCTTCTAATTGGATGTGTGAACTTTAGTGAAATCCAGTACACGTTTGGGACACAGTGCATACTGAAAAAACATCAGCTTTCTTGCCTCTTTGACCTCGACTGAGTACACGACAGTGAGACAGATGGACACAAGACCCAAAGACCCACAGTGAAGTTTCGAGATGCTGCATCTGAGCGACACTCCAGTACTAGTAACTAGAGAGAATATGGGCATCCAAGAATGCAGGCCTTTCATCCCTAGTCAAACGGTAACATCGGGGCTCTACACATTAATCTTATGGCGGAAACTCTTTCCTGCAAAATGTATTCCCAATTTTTAAAAAGTAACTTTATCTTACAGTCCTTTTAAATCTACAGCTAATTATTGAATCCATATTGGTACATTATTGTTATTAACTAAAGCCCAACCTGTATTCAAGTTTCCTCAGTTTTTTCCTAATGTCCCTTTTCCATTCCAGGGAGTCCATCCAAGATCTAAATTACACTCAGTC
>NW_007069352.1:0-1441 GCF_000164805.1 Carlito syrichta
CTATTTAATTACATTTATGGATCTGCAAATATTGAACCAGCCTTGCATCCTGGGGATGAAGCCTACTTGGTCATGGCAAATGATTTTTGAGATATGTTGTTAGATCTGATTTAATAGAATCTTCTAAAGAAATTTTGCATAGATATTCACCAGGAATATTGGCCTATAGTTCTCTTTCTTTGTTGGGTATTTGCCCAGGTTGGGTATCACTATGATGTTAACTTCATAAAATGATTTGGGGAGAGTTCTATCTTACTCAATTGTCTGAAATACTTCCAATAAGATTGGTATCAGCTACTTGTATGTTTTGGAAACCATCTGATCCAAGACTTTTGTTTGTAGGTATCAGTGTGATGTTAACTTCATAAAATGATTTGGGGAGAGTTCTATCTTACTCAATTGCCTGAAATACTTTCAATAGGATTGGTATCAGCTACTTGTATGTTTTGGAAACCATCTGTTCCAGGGCTTTTGTTTGTAGGTAGTTGTCTTATGACAAAGTCAATTTCCTGGGTTGTTATTTGTTTATTCAGTGTGACAATGTCTTCTTGCTTCAACATTGGGAAGCTGTGCAATGTCAGAAAGTCCTACATTTCATTTATATTTTCAAGTTTGTTTCCATACTAATCTCTGATAATCTTTTGTAATTCTTCAGGGTCTGTTGTGACTTGATCTTTTGCATTTCTGATTTTGTTTATTTGGACATTTTCTTTCTTTTTTTTTTGGTCATTCTGGCTAGAGGTCCATCAATCTATTGTGGTTACGTTCCATCAATCTTGCTTATTCTTCCAAAGAACGAGCTTTTTGTTTCACTGTTTTTTTTCTATTACATTTTTATCGTCTATGTCCCATATTTGGGCCTTTACTTTTGTGATCTACATTCTTCTGTTAAAGTTAGAGGTGAGTGGATTGCCAGAGCCCAAGGGTTCAAGACCCACCCGGGCAACTTGGCGAGACCTCGTTTCTACAATAAATCAAAAAATTAGCTGGGTGTGGTAGCACGAGCCTATAGTTCTGGTTACTTGGAAGTCTGAGGCGGAAGGATCGCCGGGCTAGCAGGTCGAGGCCACGGTGACTAGGAGCATGCCACTGCACTCCAGTCTGGGCAACAGAGTGAGACTCCAACTGAAAAAAAAAGTATTTCTATAGGCATTTTATATGGAGATGGTTATTTAAGACAGATAGATTTGGCCTGGCATGGTGGCTCATACATATAATCCCAGAGCTTTGGGAGGCTGGGCAGGAGAGTCATTTGAGCCCAGGAGTTCAAAATCAGCCTGGACTACATAGCAAGACATATGTTTGCATTTTCTACAAAAAATTTAAAAAATTAGCTGGGTGTGGTGGTGCATGCCTGTAGTTCTATTTACTCCAGAGGCTAGGTCAGGAGCAGCCCTTCAGCCCAGGAATTTGAGGCTGCAGTGAACTGTGACCATACCAT
>NW_007069353.1:0-804 GCF_000164805.1 Carlito syrichta
CAAAAACATGCAGTAATTTCCATAAAAATTGTTGTACTCTGTGCCAGGTAACAGCAGTTATCTCAATCTACCCTGTACAATTGTGGAGATGGGGGGAATCTAAGCTAAGGGATATCAAAACATCGTAGATATATGCTTCCTCTTCTTCTTTCTGACCTGTCTTCCTCCTCCCATGTTTTTCCAACACTTTTCACTTTTTGTAAAAGTATGTACTCAAAAGTGAACAATTTAAACCTGAATTCAAAAGTGAACAAACACAGTTTAGCAGATTCGTGCTCTCCGACAGTACATTGAAGGAGTTTATGAAATGTGCCTTTCGGTGTGGAAGAGAGAGGCTCAAAGGTAGAAGTCACATACCCACTGTCCTATGCAGTGGGCCATGACTTGGCTAGGAGGATGTGGATCGAGTGAAGGGTTACCATCTCAGCATCTCTTTCATCAGGATCCCTTGCTGTTAATGGTGATTTCATTCCTTGCCTTTTGTCTTGGTGTTGGCACCGGGAGCGCATCTCCAACCGTCCTTTGTAACATTTAGTAGCCTTAACAAATCCTCCTTGCTCCTGTGGAAAGCTTCCTCACGTTGTTATTCAGAGGAACTGAACAAGTCAGTGGGACTGTGTTGCCTCATAGCACCCAGCTCAATTTTGGTTCAAAAGAGGAAAGATAGTAGTGAATTGAAGAAAAGGGAACACATGACAAGGTATATTCTGACCAAATCAAGTCTGCAGCCATTCAGGGGAGTAGAAGAGAGGACAGGGACAGAAACAAAGAGTAGATTGCCCATTATGCCTTTGCTTCTAAAGT
>NW_007069354.1:0-765 GCF_000164805.1 Carlito syrichta
CTGTGACTTTAAACACTCCAAGGGAACCAGCCAGAGGGGGCCCCTCACACTTTTGCACTTTTGAGCTCTGGGAACTCTTCCAGGTCTTCACAGTGAATATTGAAGAAAAACCCTCTAGCCTCTGGCAGGCAGAGGGGGGGAAAAAGAAATTTTAAAATTCATCAGGGATCTTGTTCTTAACAAGACCTGTACTGACAAGAAACATTTTTTTTTTTTTTTTTACCAGGGATTGAACTTCTGGAATTTTATCAAAGCCTAACTGGCCTGAAGGCAGGGAAGTGCCTGATCTAGCCATCTCTTTTTTTTGAGTTAGAGTCTCACTCTGTTGCCCAGACTGGAGTGCAGTGGCTGCTCCCGGCCACTGCAGCCTGGCCTGCTGAGTGCTGGCGATCCTTCCGCCTCAGCCTTCCAAGTAGCTGGAACTACAGGTGCGCGCTACCACGCCTGGCTTTTTTTTATTGTAGAGATGAGGTCTCGCCAAGTTGCCCAGGTGGTCTTGAACCCGCGGGCTCAGGCAATCCAGTCACCTCTTGTCGTTCTGTTTCTTCTAAGGGGCAGAGGTTGGGGTGGACCTGAGAAGCAGGTGAAGCCCAGGGGCCTGGGATCCCTGAAAGACAAAGACTAATCACAGGACTGTAGAACTCTTTCTCTCTCCAAACGGTCCCACTGTGTTAAAAGCCTATTTACTGCAGTCATTTTACCTAGTACATCAGTCATATTTTCACCAGAATGTGCAAGGCATACTAAAAGACATAAGCATAATTT
>NW_007069355.1:0-691 GCF_000164805.1 Carlito syrichta
AGAGATAACTTGACTTCCTCTTTTCCTTTTTGAATCCCTCTGATTGCCTCCTCTTCTCTGATTGCTTTAACCAGGACTTCCAATACTATGTTGAACAGGAGGGGAGAGAGTGGGCATCCTTGTCTAGTTCCAGTTTTCAGGGGAATTGGTTCCAATTTTTGTCCATTTAGGAGTATGCTGGCTGTGTGTTTCTCGTAGATGGCTTTTACTATTTTGAGGTATGTTCCTCGTATGCCTAGATGTTCAAGAGTTTTTATCAAGAAGGGGTACTAGATTTTATCAAAAGCTTTTTCTGCATCTAATGATATGATCATGTGGTTTTTGTTTTGACATCTGTTGATGTATTTAATTACATTTATACTTTTACGAATGTTTAACCAGTCTTGCATGCCAGGAATGAAGCCTACTTGGTCATGGTGGATGATTTTTGAGATGTATTGCTGAATCTGGATTGCTAGGATCTTGTTGAGAATTTTAGCATCTATGTTCATCAAAGATATTGGCCTGTATTTCTCTTTCTTTGTTGGATCTTTACCTGGCTTGGTGCCAATGTGATGTTGGCTTCGTAAAATGATTTGGGAGAGTTCATCTTTTTCATCGCCTGGAATACCTTCAGTAGGATTGGATCAGCTCCTCCTTGAATGTCTTGTAGATTCTGCTGGAAGCCATCTGGACCACGGCTTTTTTTTTG
>NW_007069356.1:0-713 GCF_000164805.1 Carlito syrichta
ATCAGGTATTGCTGCCAACCACTAAGGAACAATGTCCCGTGGCCACCAGCTTTGGGCTTGCTTTGATTCTGGGGGGTATGTCTAGGCCATGTGAAAGTGACTCATGCTTGACGAGTTTTGGGGCAGGGTCCCCCTTGAGACTGTCCTGTCTCTTCTGAGTCTGCCCCTTTCTGACAAGGTTCTTTGGGTTGTAGGAGACAGACACCCACTTCGGGCTGGGTCAGGGAGAGGAGGAGGTGTGCATTTCGCGACTGCCAAGGGCAGCTCTGGACACCGAGACCCGTCACGTATGTGCTCAGCTATGTCAAAGCTCACCGTGGAGGTGGCAGTGGTGCTGAGACACCCTTCCCACAGACACAAGCTGCCATGTTCAGATGGGACTTCAGGGGTGACTGGGACCAGGGGGTCATGAACCACCACTCTCCCCCAATCCTCACTCCTTAGCAGAGGTGGAGTCACCTTGGGTCAAGTGGGCTCTCAAAGTTGTCCTTTTCCTCATCCTCAGTGAGATCTCAGTGACTTATATCGGGAAAATATCATTGATGAGTGCAGACATGCACACCCTATCCTCACCACACCCTGTGAAGGGGGTATGAGTATCATCGCCCCCATATTTCAGGTGCATAAACAGGATGGAGGATGTTGGTTGAACTTGCTGAAAGTTTGTGTGGCACCCGGGACCCCTGCCTGACCACTGCCCACCCCATGGTACA
>NW_007069357.1:0-1065 GCF_000164805.1 Carlito syrichta
TTGAGCTTCAGAGACAGTTCTGAAGAGTTTGTCTTGGCAAGGATGTCAGCGATGGGGTTACAAAATTTTAGTATTATAAAAAATGTGATGTCAACTGAGAAGAGCTAAATCCTTAGGGCTTTATCACCCCTGTGAAAAAAGTTGGTGAAGAAACAGACAGAGCACAAAGAGAAATGAATAAAGTCAAGAAGTAGAGCAAACAATACTGACAACGAAATGAAATATTTGGAAAACTCCAGATATGCTCACTAGTTTACTCTCTCCTCGATTTTGTGCATAATCAGAGTTCAAATACCAAAGAAGCTGAGAGAAACTGCTTCTTCAAAATCAAAAGTGATGCCTTTCTCAAAGTTACTCCAAAATACGCTGCATACACACACCCTTGTCAGATAACCTTACCTTTCCAGCTTGTTTTCCACTGATTCCTCTGAACACTGGGCCCGCCAGGCCACTCGCTATGCTGTGAATGTGATCCATGCTTTTCCACCTCTGACTTCCTTCCCCACCTGGCAGTCATTTTATCCCTTCCTCAAGATACATCTCGTACAACCCCTCCAGCCTGGTCCTCCTACCTAGCTGAGTTTCCTTTTTTTCAAATAGAAAATATAGTTTATTTAAAAGTAAATTAGAGAGAGACGATTCACCTCCCCAAGGTGGGGGAAGTGGCCAAAGCCAGGAAGTGTGGCAACATTCATAGCTCCAAGAGCACATGGCCACACCAGGGTCTAGCAAGGCAACAGCTGTTTCCTTTTATTTTAAGCCCTATGGTACAGTTCCCTCTATCTTTTATAAGATGATCTACATTCTAGCGATCATTTCCTAATAGAATTTGATATGGCTGACAATGCAAGTATGTCCTTTGAAACCTAAAACCAGGGTACGAGAGCGAGAATCAAGTCCAGTTACAGGGCCAAGGCACCACACATGGCTGCACCTCTCTTAGGGGCACGAGAGGCTTACATCATAGCATAGCCTGTGTGGCTGTGTCTTACCAGCACTTCCAAACACACTCTAAACTACAAGTCTGAGGACAGTGACTCTGTTGTTTATATTTGTGTCTACTGC
>NW_007069358.1:0-794 GCF_000164805.1 Carlito syrichta
AAGTGGGTTTCACATTATCCATATACTTGTCGGTGGATACTGGGATCTGCAGATACATTTTGAATTACAGCTCCCCCTTTAATTAAATCACAAAACTGCAGAAAGCACTGCCCCCAACTCCAGAATTGAACAAAGCAAGAAGATATACATAAGGAAGAATAGGAGACTGAACAAGCAGAAGTAAAAGCAAGCCCTCCACCCCTGAATAACAGAATGAAAGAAGACAGGGAAGTGGAGGGAAGGAAAAAGTAGGGAGGAAAAATCTGCACAAATGAAGAAAAACCAAAAGAAGAATATAGGTCTCACACAGACCAGTGAGGTCAGACACTGAGAAAACTGAATTCAGAACACAAACAATGAAGAGCCCCCAGAATGACTTTCACATGCAACAAATCCAGACATCAAGAGATTAATAGAGAGATTTTAAAAAATGAGGAGAGACAAGAGGAAACGAGGAAAGAGCTGATAACAGAAATAACAGCAGTGAAAAATTCTGTGATGGAAATAAATAACAAACTAATAAGTATGGAAAGCAGAATTAGCCAAGGAGAAGAAAGAATCTCAGAACTTGAAGACCAAAACACAGAACTAACCCAAACTGTCAAAAACATAAAAAAGAAGCTTAAGAAGATAGAACAAAACTTTCAAGAGATAAAGAATTACTTCCAGAGCCTGAACCTAAGAGTAATTGGCCTTCCTGAGACAGAGAGAGATAGAGACCACACTGTAACAAACATTTCATAAAATCATTCAAGAAAACTTGTCTCATCTCATCAGTTATGGAAACATTCAAA
>NW_007069359.1:0-1393 GCF_000164805.1 Carlito syrichta
CCTGCCCTGGACCATTTGATTATGGGATAGGGGAGAAGAATAAGAAGGAGTTTTGAATTTGGGGGATAAAACTTCAGAGATAAGTCAGTACTAGCAGCTGCCACTAGTGAGAAAGCTAATTTGCTCTCCTTCCCGTAGTTTCAGTCATGAAGAAGGATGGGGGGAAGTCAGAAGAGGGATGGGAGGAGGAACCACAACTTCTATCAAGCAGACTGGATAGGCAAGTGGAGAATGCTTGGAGGTGGAAATGTTAGATCTTGCAAGATCCAGTCCTTGGAATAAAAAAGGCTGTCTGTGTCAAAAAATAAAAATAAAAATAACTGAAAGAGACGGGGATCACTCTGTCACCCAGGCTGGAATACAATGACACAATGGTAGCTCACTGCAGTCTCAAACTCCCAGGCTCAAGTGACCCTTCTGCCTCAGTCTAACCATGTTCGGCTATTTTATTTTATTTTTTGTAGAGATGGGGTCTCGCTATGTTGCCCAGGCTGGCCTAAAGCAATCCTCCTGCCTACGCCCTCCCAAAGTGCTGGAATTACAGGCATGAGGCTCCGCACCCCTTGTGAGAAGTTGCAAACTACCAAATTAACCTTATATCTGAGAACATCTTTCACGCTCCCCTGGGAGATGTCCTCCAAGTCTATGTGCCAATCCTTGGTATATCCTGTCCCAGGATGTGACATTGTCCACATCCCAGCTCCCTGGCCCTTAACACTCCCCAGAGCATGGAGAATGAAACCCCAACACCAGGCTGAAAGGCTGTGCTCACATCTCCATTGCCTGGTGAAGCCCTACAGCAAGATCACCCAGCTCCGAGATCTCCCCTCTGATAATATCTCAGTCCCGTCAGGTGTGGTGGCTCAAGTCTATAAACCCAGCACTTTGGAAGGCCAAAGCAAGAGAATTGCCTAAGCCCAGGAGTTTAAGACCACCTGGGGCAACTTGGCGAGACCTCCTCTTTACAATAAATCAAAAAATTAGCCAGGCGTAGCAGTGCAAACCTATGGTTCTGGCTACTTGGAAGGCTGAGGCAGAAGGATCGCCTAAGCCCAGCAAGTTGAGGCTGCAGTGGCCGTGAACATGCCCTTGCCCTCCAGCCTGGGTGACAAAGGGAGACTCCGACTAAAAAAAAAAAAATCTCAGCCCCCTCTGGGCTTCCAAGTCCTAGAGACATGGATGCAGGAGACTGCCTTGGGGGCTTGGAAATAGCTCACCTGCAAATGCCCCCAAAGTGAAATGGGGGCTCAGCCAGGGTTGAGAACTGCTGACCTCTTTTACATGATCATCTGACTCTATCTTAGAGCACAGACATGTCTCATTCCAGCACCCACCCCTTTGAGGCTTACTCCTTGGCTGACCTCACAGTTCATGCCACCCACATCTCAGGACT
>NW_007069360.1:0-1305 GCF_000164805.1 Carlito syrichta
CCGGAACCCAGCAGGTTGAGGCTGCAGTGACCGAAAGCGTCCACTGCACTCCAGTCTGTGCGACAGAGCGAGACTCCAACTAAAATAATAATAACATTTAAAATTTTCCCTTGTGTTTTCTTTTTTGACTCCTGTGTAATTTTTACATGTGTTCTTTAGGCTCCAATATATTATGATTTTTCTAAAGATATCTGTTTGTTATTCATTTCTAGTGTAATTTTATTTTTGTCTACAAGGAGATATTGTGTGATGCTTTCTCTTTTAAAATTATTAAGTCGTGTTTTATGTCCCAGATTGTGTTTTATTTAGAGACTGTTCCATAAAAAACTGAGAAAAATGTATATTCTGCTTTTGTTTGGTAAAGTCAATTAAATCCAACTGACTGATTGTTCTATTGGGTTCTACAATGTTCTTGATTTTTATTGCCTCGATCTGTCAATTTCTGATTGAAGCAGGTTACAATCTCCAACTATGATATTGGATACGTGAATTTCTCCTTAAAGTTCAATCAGTCTTAATCTTATGTATTTTGATACTTTGTTGTTAGGCACATGCATGTTGAGGATTGTTATGTCTTCTTACATTAGTAACCTTTTTATCATTATGTAATACTTGTCTTCATTTCTGATAACTTTCATTTCTCTGAAGTCTGCTTTGACTGAAATATAGCTACTCACTCCCGCTTTACTTTGGTTAGCACTAGAATAGTATACCTTCTCCATTCATTTATTTTTAATCTATATGTGTATTTATATTTAAAGCATTTTCCTTGTAGACAACATAAAGTTAGGTCTTGTTTTTTCACTCACTCTGTTAGCTATTTTAAATGGTACACAGATTGATATTTAATTTGATGAATGATATTGTTGGATTAATATCTAATGTATTTATTATAATTTTCTATTTGTTGTTCTTATTCTTTGTTTCTATTTTTTGTCTTCCAGTTTGTCTTTGCTTTTCCTGGTTTTGGCTGACCATTTTATATTTCATTACCTTTCATTTTTTAACATATTATTTATGTTTTTAAACTTTTTTAGTGGTTGCTCTAAAGTTGGTAATACATCTTTACAATTAATTCAACTCTACTGTTTTCTGTCCCTTCCTCCCTTCCTCCCCCCTTCCTTTTTCTTTCTCTCTTTCTCCCTTTCTTTCTTCCTCCCTCCCTCCCTTCCTCCCTTTCTCTCTCTTTCTTTCTCTCACACTGTCACCCAAGCTGAGTGCAGTGATATAATCATGACACCATACCTCAACATTTTGAGTTCAGGCAATCCTTCTGCTTCAGCCTCCCGAGTAGCTGGAACTACA
>NW_007069361.1:0-834 GCF_000164805.1 Carlito syrichta
TGTGTGTGTGTGTGTGTGTGTATCTTTGTCTTCCCTTTTCTGTTTCTCATAAGGACGCTTGCCATTGGATTTAGCGTCCATCTGGAGAATGTATTATTCAGGAAAGTCCATGCTGAAAGTCTCAAATGTGTTATATCTGCAAAGATCCTTTCTTCAAATACAGTCACATTCAAAAGTTTCAGGTGTTAAAATGTAGATGTTTGTTATGGGGTCACCATTCAACCCACTTCAGGGCCTAGCACCTGGGGCTTGGAGCTCTTGCTCCAAGTTTCAGCTCCAAACTGTAGTCTTTACACACCACCTGTGCTGAACAGAGGCTGGGGTTTCTTGAGGAGAGGGCAGGGAGGGAACACCCTGCAGTTCCTTATTTTTTGTGTCTTGACATGAGACAGTCTGACTGAGGCCTTCTGGGCTCTGGTCCATCCCACACCTGAGCTGCAGGGGCTGAAATTCCCTTCCTTTCTGCCTCTTAGTGAAGATGGTACATGATTTTACTGCCTACCTCTTAAATCAGCATCTCCTCTAAGTTTTTCAAAGATTCTGGTCATTTTATTTAATAATTTTTAATTTTTCTTAGATATTTTATTTTATTTTTATTTATTTATTTAAGAGAAATGAGGTCTCACCAAGTTGACTAAACTGGCCTTGAACCTGTGGGCTCAGGCAATCTTCTCACCTCTGCCTCCCAGAGTGCTGGGATTATAGGCATGAACACAGCGCCCATCCTTATTTAACTCTTTACTTGCCTGCCATAATCTTACAGCATTGAACTGTCTCTCCTCTTTCCTTTCCAAGCTAAAAGTCTGCAGGTTTTTATCTTTGCATATCATCCTA
>NW_007069362.1:0-1002 GCF_000164805.1 Carlito syrichta
CTAATATTGGCGTATGATTAGTGACCAGTATGCATACATGGCAGTAAAACTTATAAGTAAATATCAATATGCCTGATGGAAAGTGCATAGCAGAATTATTTTTCTCTGTCTTTCTAAGTATTACTTCTTTCTAGATATTAACTTCTATTTCCTGGTAGACTGGTTAGTCAGCTTTGGAAAGCTGTTTCCCCTAGGGCTAAGATTAGAAACTAAATTACACGATAGTTTTGTGGCCCTACCCCTAGCCAGGCAGAACGTTTTCTTTTGTTTCGTTAATTACCAAAACTCTGTCTGCTTCAGCCCATGGCCGCCATCTTGGCAGCCCTGCATTTCCTTGTTCAAGAGTGTGACAGCTACTATTTGATTTTTAGAGTAGACTTGTTAGGATAAAATATATACACTCATAGTTGCCCTAAATTTATGCTTGCTGTTTTGTTTCCTTTTGCTACATTTATTCAAATATAATATTGCTATACAAATTTATAAAAGAATTAATGATGAGGTATCAGCTTAATAGGATATAGCATAGTATTAAAGTCCAATCACTAGATCATATAAAAATTAAAGTTTAGACATATGAAACATATGAATTATAGTAAAGTTTTGTAGTTTAAGAATAAGTTTTAACTGAGTTATAAGGCATTACGTTAAATCATAATAGGTTAATAGTATAACTGACAGTTAAGTCATTTAACTAAACTTATAGATTATAGTATAGAGTTAAGTTGATAATATTAATCGTTAAAAATATTGGGAGTCAGTGAACTTGGATTGAACCTAGAGTTAACTTAGAAAAGTTTTTTGTATTAATCAGGGTTTAGAACAAAGAGTATAATATGAATGATTCATTGAACATTATGGAAAACACTTTGAACGATTTGTATTGAAATTGTGCACCTGTGACCTTAATGTAAGCACGGCAGGCATCATGGAATTTGAATTGTTTGCTTGGAAATTGCAGATCTCGCGGTGGTCTTGTGATGCATAGTTTGTAAAGCACAG
>NW_007069363.1:0-1123 GCF_000164805.1 Carlito syrichta
GCCGGGCTCCCTTACCCCCTTTCGATCTCCCCCTTCAGATGACCAGTGTTGTCTCATTCTTTGTGTGTGTGTTGGAGTCTCACTCTGTAACCTAGACTCGGGCAATCCTTCCACCTCAGCCTTCCAAGTACCTAGAACTCCAGGCATGTGCTACCATGCCTGGTTTATTTTTGATTTATTGTAGAGACGATGTTTCACCGAGTGGCCCGGCTGATCTTGACCTCCTGGGCTCAGGCACTCCTCTGTCCTAGGCCTCCAAAAGTGCAGGGATGACAGGCTGAGCCACGGCACTCGGCCTTTATCTCATCTTTATGTCCATAGGTACATAGTGTTTAGCTCTCTCATATAAGTGAGAGAATGTGGTATTTGGTTTTCTTCTGCATTAACTTGCTTAGGATTGCGGCATCCGGCTGCATCCACGTTGTTGCGAGAGACGTGACTTGATTCTTTATGGCTGTGTAGCATTCCATGGTGTATTTGTGTTATGTTTTCTCTGATGCGATCCGTTGCTGATGAGCACCTAGATTGATTTCATGTGTTTTCTACTGTGAATACTGCCACCACATACGTTTGTGTGGCAGGTATCTTTTGGTGAAAGGATTTATGTTTCATACGATGTATGCCCAGTATTGGTATTGCTGGGTTGCGTGGTGAATCTATTTTTAAATCTTTCAGCAAACTCCAAAACTGCTTTGCAAAGGACTGAACTAGCTTTCGTTCTGACCAACAGTGTGTGAGTGATACTTTTCTGCACAACCTCCTCAACATCTGACATTTTTTGACTTATTGACAATAGCCGTCTTACTGGTGAGAGATGATATCTCATTGGGAATCTGGTCTGCATTTCTCTGATGATTATCGATGTTAAATATTCTTTTCATTTGTTTGCTAGCTGCTTGTTTCATATTGTAAAATGTCTGTCGATGTTCTTAGCTCACTTTTTTAATGAGGTTGATTTTTTTCTTTTTGGGATTTTTAAGTTTCTTACTGACTCTGAATATTATGGCTTTGTCGGATGCATGGTTTGCAAATATTTTCTCCCGTTTGGTGGATTGTCTGTGTACTCCGTCGAATGTTTGTTTTTGCTATGCATACTCATTTTAGCTTAATGAAGTTCTACTTG
>NW_007069364.1:0-906 GCF_000164805.1 Carlito syrichta
TTTCCATTTCTACCAGCGAGGCATAAATATTCCAACTTCTCTGCATCCTCACCAACACTTGTTATTTTCCATTTATTATTATTATTGCCATCTTAGTAGGTATAAAGTGGTATATCATTGCTGTTTTAATTTGCGTTTGCCAAATGCCTAATGATGCTGAATGTTTTTTCATGTGCATGTTGCTCATTTGCATACTTCATTTGGAGAAATGACTGTTCAAGTTCTTTGCCCATTTTTGAATTGGGTTGCTTGTTTTAAGGGTATTTCTTTTTCTTTTTTTTGACTTGGAGTCTCACTCTGTCGCCCAGACTGGAGTGCAATGACCACTCCCGGCCACCGCAGCCTCGAACTGCTGGGCTCTGGCAATCCTTCCGCCTCAGCCTTCCAAGTAGCTGGAATTACAGGCATGTGCCACCACGCCCGGCTGATTTTTTAATTTATTGTAGAGATGAGGTCTCGCTGCCCAGGCAGGTCTTGAACCCACGGGCACGGGCAATCCACTCACCTCAGCCTCCCAAAGGCGCGAGATTACAGGCTGAGCCACCGAGTCCAGCTTAGTTAATTTTTTGATTTATTGTAAAGACAAAGTCTCACCAAGTTGCCCAGGCTGGTCTTAAACCCCTGGGCTCAGGTGGTAATCTTGCCTCAGCCTTTCAAAGTGCTGGAATTACCGGTGTGAACCACAGCACATAGCAACATATTAATTTTCATTGTTAAACTTTGTGAATTGTGAGTTTTATCTTGTTGGACTGTTGAACCTGGGACTCTAATGAGAGAGATAGAGACCACAAAGAGCCAGCTCCGATGCAAACACACAAGGTCTTTATTCAGACTCGAGTCTGGGCTCACGCCTGAAGCAGCAACTTCAGGGACGAGAGTCCTAATTCATAATGGCAAGCAGTTTTT
>NW_007069365.1:0-1028 GCF_000164805.1 Carlito syrichta
CAGTCAGGATGGCTATCATCCATCATTCCCAAAACAACAGATGCTGGCGTGGAAATGACACAAAGGGAACACTTCTACACTGCTCGTGGGAGTGTAAACTCGGACCAGCTCTGTGGATAAGCATTTGGTGATTCCTAAACGATCTAAAAATCGACCCTGCCATCCTCCTACTGGGAACATACCAGGAAGAACGAAATCCCTCTCTCCAAGAGATATTTGCACATGTATGTTTATCGCCACATTGTTCGCAGTAGCAAGAACATGGAGCCAACCATCCTGCCCATCTAAAGAGGACTGGATTCAAAATATGTGGTACGTAGGAACAATGCCATATTATGCAGTCACAACGAGAACAAACTCACGAAGTTCACGGAAACCTGGATGGAGTTAGAGTCTATACTACTGGGTGACCTTTCAGGGAAGCAGAAACTGAGTATCACATGTACTCACTCATAAGTGGACCTTGAACAACCATCATAATAACGACAACAAAAAAGATTTTCAGAGTTGGGAGATGCAGGGGAGGGGGAGGGCCAGGACTTGCAGTAGTTGGTTTGTGCCCGGGGTGCCGGGACGTTCGGGGACAGGCCTGAACAACAAGGGTTCCTGTAAAATGAATATTAATATATTTCACCCTGAATTGTACCCTACTTCTTTCAAATTACAAATGAAGAAGAAAACGTTTATACCAGATCCCTGAATCCATGGCCAGTCATTACAAAGGAATTCTTGTTTCTATAGCCTTAATCACTTTTTTCCACACCCAAATAAAAACACATACCCTTATTTTATTGAAATGTGCTTATATAAAATATCCTATTGCTGATTTTTAATTAACTTATTTTTGAAATATATCCCAGTTGACTCATTCGATATGTTTCATTGAGTATAGATAGCAACTGTATACTACTGCTTAAAATGAATTGTCCCGATTTGTGTCTTTTTCCCTGCAGCGGTATGTGTAGATCTCTGGCATGTTTCCTTTCTGACCATGTTTGCGTTTTCTCATGTGTTAGTGTTACGTTGGA
>NW_007069366.1:0-1262 GCF_000164805.1 Carlito syrichta
TATAACAATGACCTGTGCCTGGTGCTTGGTAAGCATGTTATTTTGGAATTGACTATTCACCAAGTGTTTAACAAAACTTAACCTGCTATAAACTATTTACATTCATGTATCCAAAAGTAGTGGTAAAATCTAGGAGTCAGTTCATAATATTGATTATTCTTCTTTGCCTCACAATCAGAGAATGGACGCATAAAAAATAGATTCTCTTATGTTGTTTCACCATCAATTTATATCTGCCTAAGTGGGACAACATATTTTCTTTTCTTTAATAACAGAAACTGGCCTTTCTGTGAAATAGATGAATATGCTTAGGTTTATTTTAGCAGGCTCCAAAACTTCTTATTAAGCACTACTTCATAGAAAATAACAAATTATATGTTGTGGTCTGATTGCTTAAAACAAATATTTCCTAGAGGAAAAAACATTAGAATTTTGAAAAGATATTAAATACTTTAGACAGAAAAAGTACTCTTGAAAATAAAAGCTGATGTGAATGCAATTCAAATTTAATATAGTTGAAATGTAAAGTAAAAATACCTTACACCTGGGTAGAATGGCGTGGGTAAAATTTTCCCCTGGGGATAACATTAGCATGTTCTCTAAATTTATTTTTTATCAAAGAAAAAGTGAAGATCATCTTTTTATATTTCCTTAAACTAACACAGAGTTTATTCTTAGACTAACAAATTAATAAAACAAATATTTTAAAAGAATTAGCATATGTTTCTCTTCTTAGTTTTGGTAATCAAACATGTTTTTTACTTCAGACATTTGTCAGTGGTCTCAAAGGAATCACCTTACTATAATTGTTCTCCTTCTTAGACATGTCTTCTCACTAGATGTAAGTGTTCATTTCTTAGACACAAATATTTATTTTAAGCAGACAATGTGGAAAAGTATCAACAACATGAGATTAGTGTCAATAGACAAGTTGAGTTCTTGAAATAGATTTAACACTATACCTTGGCTACATTATCATGTTTATAGGCTTCAGTTTCTCATTTGTGCAGTTGAGAGAATGATATGTGCTTAACTGTTGTTTTGAGGATCAAACAGATAATGTATTTGAAAAAACACAGAGTTCTATTTACATACCATTATTATTATATTCAGGAAATAACTTAGAGAAATAATACAGCTGTAGTGACCTCTTTGTTTTCAGATACTCAAGACAAATAAACATAATTACTGTGTGGGTAATAGCCTCATTTCTTCTGTCACTTAAACCATAATTCTATTGACCTAAATAATCACCACAGATG
>NW_007069366.1:2883-3672 GCF_000164805.1 Carlito syrichta
CCTTTCCACTCCCGGAATTTCATCAGTAACTGTTCACAGTCTGTTCAGCGTTTGTTTTATACATGCATGCATGATGTGTCCGACACGGATTTGGGAGGGGCGGATGCATGTGGGTTTAGGTGGTTTAGTGCCTGTGTGTTGTGTCCTGTGCATCATGGGTGCACATTAGTACATGCATGATTTTGTGTGGATGCCGTGCTTGTGTGTGTAGTCATTGTGTTTGGCTCAATGTTGGTGTGTACATTCCTTCCACTTGTGTGCAATTGTGTGAGCCTGTGTGTCGGGTGTGTGTGTATGTGTGTGTGTGTGTGTGTGTGTGTGTGTTCAAGGAAGTTGGATCAGTGTCATTTGTTTTGTAGCTGGAGGATTAGAAGAGTGTACAGTTAAGTGTGTTTCACTACTGGCTTCGTAGGCATTGCTACTTGGCTGCTTTTCCTTTTCTTGAACCTTCTGGAGCTAATGTTTTAATCATCAAAAGATTGGCAGAGGATCTTCAGCATCTTTGGTTTGGTGCATGCATATGTGTGGGTTTTTCTTTTGTTTTCATTTTCTTCTTTTAATGGACAGCTGTAAATGGAGTTTTTTAAAAAAGATATTTCTATACAGTGTGCCCCGGGAATTCAGTCTTTCAGGATTTTGCTTGCATAAATTAAATATTTATTCATCAACTTACCATCTGTTATCAATTGGCCAAAAGAAAGTCGACTGGTCTGTAATCCCGCGCCTTTGGGAGGCTGAGGTGAGTGGATTGCCTGAGCCCGCGGGTTCGAGACCCGCCTGGGCAGGAGA
>NW_007069367.1:0-1029 GCF_000164805.1 Carlito syrichta
GGTATCCCGCGGGCTCAGGCAATCCACTCACCTCAGCCCCCCAAAGGCGTGGGATTACAGGCTGAGCCACTGAGCCCGGCTTCTAATTTCTTGAAAGAAATACTGCTAATAATTTGCACATTTTTTTTTTCTTTTCTAATATGAGTCTTTGGATCTATAGATTTTCCTTTAAGAACCTCCTAAGCTGCTATGATAAGCTTTGGTGTTTTATTAGATTTGTCTTAATTTAGTTCTAAATTTGTACTAATTTTGTTGCATGTAATTTTTCTTTGCTGAGGTGTTATTTAAAATTATCAAAATGAGCCTCGGCTAGGGTCATTGGTGAGCCTGGAGTTGTTGGGTGCACGGGGCTGCCTGGCCATGCAACGGAGCAGGTTCTGCCAGCAGACAGACTTGGCGAGCAAGCATAAGGGCTGGAGCCCAGAGTTGGCAGTGCCCAGAGGAGATGTGATCTGGGTGGGCAGGCTGTCCACTGACCTGTAGCTGAAGTCACAGGCGCTGGCTCTTGGGTCAGGCCTGCCCCACCCCTGACCCAGCATGTGCCTGCTGGTGCAGAAGGTGCTACTGGCGGCTGGCTGCACATTGGCCCTGGTGCTAGCGTCCAGCTGGGGTAGCAGGTGCTGGAGTGCCGGGCAGTGTTGGCGGGCCCTTGGAGCCCCTGGTGAGCCATGTGGCCCGAGTAGAAGGATCTGGTGATGATGCTAGCTGACCGCATGGAGTACTGCTAAGGCGAAGCCATGCTGGACGCCCACTCCGAGATGCACTGCAGTGAGGAGATGCGCATCATTCTGTGTGTGCTGGCCACATACTAGGTCTGGTCCAAGTCTGGCTGCGAAAAGCTGAGGCTGGACAAGGTGGGTGTGATGGACGAGGTGCTGGACCCACCATACAAGCCTTCATCCTGGAGGTTATTGCCAAGCATGGCTAGTTGGCCCACGTGCTCTGCAACAAGGACCCCTTCACGCTCAAGTCCTCTGTGTACCTGTCGTGCCTGTACCCCAACTCCAAGTTCCTGCTGATGGTACATGA
>NW_007069368.1:0-857 GCF_000164805.1 Carlito syrichta
CCATGTCTGGCTCACAGGTTAACTGACAAATTAACCAATCCAAGTTGAGCCTGAAAATGATAAGACCCATGACTAGTTATCACCCAGAGAACTGGCCATATACTCGACCCTCTATCCTCTTCCTGATGCCTTTACTCTTGGATTGACTTCCTTCCCTCCCAGCCAAGTTCTAGTAGTCTCAATTCAGTTTTTCATCTAAGAATGCAAAGAGTTTTGGCTAAAGCCAAGTGACTCTAACGATGCTTCTAAAGAATCAGGAAAACAGTCTTCTCTATCCTCCTACAGCATACTCATAACTGAGACCTGAGTTCTGGCAGGTTTTTCTTCCACAACCACTGTATGCTAGAGTTCAGCATCTTAACTTTAGCAGCAAAGGCATAATGGGCAATCTACTCTTTATTGCTGTCCCTGTCCTCTCTTCTAATCCCCTGAATTGGTGCAGACTTGATTTTATAAGAATATACCTTGTCATGTGTGCCCTTTTTTTCAATTTACTACTATTTTTTCTCTTTTTTTAACCAAAATTGAGCTGGATACTTTGAGGAAACAGTCCCACCAAATGGTTCCAGTTCTCTGAATAGCAAGATGAGGAAGGTTTCCACAGGAGCAAGGAGGATTTGTTAAGGCTACTAAACATTACAAAAGAAGGTTGGAGATGCGTTCCTGGTGCCAATACCAAGCAAAAAGGCAAGGAATAAAATCACCATCAACACAAGGAATCCTGATGAAGAGATGCTGAATGGTAACCCTTAAGTCTATCCACATCCTCCTAGCCAAGTCATAGCCCACTGCATAAGACAGTGGGTTTGTGACTTCTACATTTGAGCCTCTCTCTTCCACACAAAAAGGCACATTTT
>NW_007069369.1:0-919 GCF_000164805.1 Carlito syrichta
TCCTGTCGCCCAGACTGGAGTGCAGTGGCCGCTCCCGGCCACCGCAGCCTCGACCTGCTGGACTCCAGTGATCCTTCCGACTCAGCCTTCCAAGTAGCTGGAATTACAGGCATGCGTTACCATGCCCGGCTGATTTTTTTGATTTATTGTAGAGATGAGGTCTCGCTGCCCAGGCGGGTCTCGAACCCGCGGGCTCAGGCAATCCACTCACCTCAGCCTCCCAAAGGCGCGGGATTACAGGCTGAGCCACCGAGCCATCTTACCAAAACCTCTGGAATGCCATGAAATCAGTTCTGAGAGAAGAATTTATATCCGTATGAGCACACATTAAGTAAAAGAAAAGAGCACAAGTTGAGAGCTTAACAAATCACCTAAAGGAGGTTGACAGAAAAGATCACCAAATTCCTAACTTTAGCAGAAGAATCCAAATCACCAAAATAAGAGCCCAAATATGGGACATAGCAGACAAAAATATCACAGAAAACATCTACAAAACAAAAAGCTGGATCTTTGAAAGACTTAACAAAATTGATGGACCCCTTGCCAGAATGACCAAGAAAAATAAGAAAAAGCTCAAATAAATGCAATCAGAAATCTAAAAGATCAAATCACAACTGACCCTGAAGAAATACCAAAGATTATCAAAGATTACTCTGTACACCTGTATGGAAGCAAACTTGATAACCTAAATGAAACGGAGGATGTTCTGATATCACACAACACCCTAGGTTGAACAAGAAGACATTGAGACACAAAATAGACAAAAAACAAAACAAAACCCCAGGAAGTTGACTCTGTCATAAGAAAACTACCTACCAAAAAAAGTCCTGGGACTGGATGACTTTCCAGCAGAATTCTACAAAAGGTACAAAGAGGAGCTATCACCTATCCTTTGGAATGTATTCTATTCAATTGAGAA
>NW_007069370.1:0-1224 GCF_000164805.1 Carlito syrichta
CTTTACAAAGTCAACCTAATAACACATCCTGGTGCACTCCTCCCCCCCAAATACACACCCACACAACCTTGGTGCATGCAGTCGGCTTTCTTTTGGCCAATTGGTAACAGATGGTAAGTTGGTGAATAAATATTTAATTTATGCAACCAAAATCCTGAAAGACTGAATACCCGAAGCACACTGTATAGAAATATCTTTAAAAAAAAACTCCATTTACAGCTGTCCATTAAAAGAAGAAAATGAAAAAAAAAGAAAAACCGACACATATGCATGCACCAAACCAAAGATGCTGAAGACCCTCTGCCAATCAGCATTTCTATAGAGACATTCTTTTGATGATTAAAACATTAGCTCCAGAAGTTCAAGAAAAGGAAAAGCAGCCAAGTAGCAATGCCTAGGAAGCCAGCAGTGAAACACACTTAACTGTACACTCTTCTAATCCTCCAGCTACAAAACAAATGACACTGACCCAACTTCCTTGAACACACACACAAACACACACACACACACCGACACACAGGTTCACACAATTGCACACACGTGGAAGGAATGTACACACCAACATTGAGCCGAACACAATGACTACACACACCAGCACCGCATCCACACAAAATCATGCATGTATTAGTGTGCACCCATGATGCACAGGACACAACAAACAGGCACTAAGCCACCTAGACCCACATGCATCCGCCCCTCCCCCAAATCCGTGTCGGACACATCATGCATGCACGTGTAAAACAAACGCTGAACAGACTGTGAACAGTTACTGATGAAATTCCGGGGGTGGAAGGGCCAGGGAGGAGCAGTAAGTGCTACACAAATGTCTCCTGAGTGACAGAGAAGGGAGCAAAGAGGAGCTGAGAGCTTCACCTGTGGAGAAGCACAGCTGAGTCCCGCGAGCACAGGCCTGGGAGAAGTTTCCCTGGCATGGACTCCCAGAGAGAGTCCCTGGTCCCTTTGTGCACATGCGTGCACGCACACACGTACACACACACACACACACACACACACACACACACACACACGTGTCTGGGGCGAGCCCACTCCCTCAGAATAACAAAGAGCAAGGAACTGGCCAAGTTGGTGGTGGCTCAGCAGGAATCGGTCATCTCTGGCCCTGCAGGCTGGTGCAGGAGCACGGCAAAGCCCAGGTTAGCATGGATAGAAGATGGAAGGTGTACCTACCAGAAGGCAGCCTCCGCCCAGGTGTGATCATACTTC
>NW_007069371.1:0-862 GCF_000164805.1 Carlito syrichta
ATATGACACTGTTTTCACTATTCCTGTTTAAATTTGCAATTATACCCTTTATTTTTTCCAGATGAAACTAAGATTGGAATTTAAGAAACAACTTCTGAAGGAGTTTACACACACTATTCCATTGATTATCTCTTTTATAACCTGTAATAAGCTTTGTATTGTTTTATAGTCTCAGTTGCAACTATGAATAAACTTTTTTCACATACTCTTCTCATATCTTATTGCTATTACATATGAAAGCTACTGATTTGGATAATCGATATCTATATAAACAGCTAATTAAATTTTTTTTAAAAAAGCATATTTTCTATTTTAAAATTGTGAAGTACAGTTAAGGTTTAGGTATACAAATATGCATCGTTCAGGCACCCTTGTTGATAAGAGGTGTCCCGCCCATCCCCAGTTATTGACTACCATCAATCCCACCACCCTCGCCCTCCCTGTCCCCCCCATAGATTCCCACCACTGTCGATCCTTTTCTTATAATATTATGATAGATGTTCAAGGCCACTTATGAGTGAGAGTCTTGAGAATCTCCAGAATAAACCACAAACCACTGTCCATGGAGCTCAGTCAAGATATGAGTTGCTGTGAAAGATCACTCAGTATTATAGACTCTAGTTCCATCCAGGTTGCTGTGAAATTCATGATTTTGTTCTTTTTTATTGCCACTTAGTATTCCATCGTGTATATGTACCATATTTTTTTAATCCAGTCCCCTTTTGATGGATGGCATGATTGGGTTCCAGGTTCTTGATATTGTGAACAGTGCTGTGATAAACGTACATGTGCAGGTATCTTTTTTATCGAGTGATTTGAGTTCTTCGGGGTATATTCCCCAGTTCACAGAAATTAACTTTAA
>NW_007069372.1:0-1970 GCF_000164805.1 Carlito syrichta
GCTGATTTTTTGTCCTGATGATCTGTCTAAGGTTGTGAGTGGTGTATTAAAGTCCCCAGTTATTATGGTGTTAGAGTCAATGTCTTTCTTTAGTTTTCCTAGAAGTTGCTTTATGAATGTTGGTGCGCCTATGTTGGGTGCATATATGTTTAGGATAGATATTTCTTGTTGATGGAGTGAACCTTTTATCATTATGTAGTGGCCCTCTGTATCTTTTTTAATTTTTGATAGCTTAAATGGTATTTTGTCTGAAATTAGGATCGCGACTCCTCCTGTCTTTTGTGTTCCATTCGCCTGAGAATTTGTTTCCCATCCTCTTACTTTGAGTCTGTGTATGTCCTTTCTAGTGAGATGGGTCTCTTGAAGGCAGTATATTGTTGCCTGGTGATATTTTATGCATTTTGTCATTCTATATCTTTTCAGTGGTGCGTTTAGTCCATTCACATTCAGACTAATTATTGAAATGTGAGAGTTCATCCCTATCATGGAGTTCTTATTGAGTTATTGTTCTTCCACTTGGTTTTTTCTTTTTTCTTTTTCTTTTTTTTTTTGTCTTTCTTTTGCTTTTGGGGTTGGTTCGTGTATATTTTATTCTTTTCCCTGTACTCTTGTGAAGAACGTTGTTCTTTTTTCCTTTTCTTCTGTGTTTAGTACTTTCTTAAGTGTTTCATGTAGAGATGGTTTTGTGGCTGCATAAGTTCTTAGGGATTGGATATCTGGGAAAGATTTTAATTCTCCCTCACTGATGAAGCTTAGCTTGGCTGGGTAGGTTATTCTTGGTTGAAATTGTTTATCCTTTAGGACTTTGAAGATAGGGCTCCAAGCTCTCCTAGCCTGCAGGGTTTCTGCAGATAAATCTGCTGCTATTCTGATTGGTCTTCCATGGTGGGTGATCTGGCCTTTTTCTCTTGCTGCCTTTAGGATTTTTTCTTTTGTGCCTACTTTATTTAGGCGAATTATTATGTGTCTAGGAGTTGGTCTTCTCATTTGTTGTCTTGCGGGGGTTCTCTGAATCTCTTGTGTTTGAATTTTTGTATCACTGATTAGATGAGGGGAAATTTTCTTGAATGATCTCGTGGAAAGTTTGTTCCAATGTGGTCTCTGTTTCTCTTTCTGCCTCAGGGAGTCCGATTATTCTTAGGTTAGGCCTCTTGACGTAGTCACTCATCTCTTGAAGGTTTTGTTCTGTCTTTTTTAGCTTATTTTCTGTGTTTTTAAGAGTTTGGGTTATTTCTATATTTTGGTCCTCAAGCTCTGAGATTCTTTCTTCTGCTTGGGTAATTCTGCTTTCCATGCTTATCAATTTGTTATTTATTTCATTCACAGTATTCTTTATTACTGTTATCTCAGATATCAGCTCCTTCCTAGTTTCTTCTTGTGTCTCCTCAATTCTTTTTAGTCTCTCCATTATTGTTTTGATATCTACATTTGCATTTTGAGACCCTTCATTCTGGGGACTTTTCATTGTTTGTATTCCAAAGTCAATTTTCTCAGTGTCTGCTCTCCCAGGCGTCTGGGAGAGACCCATACTCTTCTTTTGGTTTTTCTTCATTTCTGTAGATTTTTCTCCCTTTACCCCTTTCCCTCCCCCTCTTCAATTCTGTTTTTGAGGGAAGGTGGGGTTGCTTTTATTTCTCTTCTGCAATGACCTGTTCTTCCTTATGAGGGTCTTCTGGTTTTGTTCACTTTTCCCTCTGCTTTACTGTCTGTCTATTCAGCGGTTTGCAGTCTTGGTCCCTAGATTTAAAAAAGGGGGCATATAGAAGAGGAAAATAATGGAGGAAGGGGGGGTCAATAGGGAGTTAGAAAAGAGAGAAGCGCGAGAGGGAAAACAGATATACGTACCATCTATCAGGTGAGAACGAGACTCAGGGCTGGGAAGAGGTGAAGAAAGACACATAAGAAAGAGTACTGATAGCTACATAGTACTAAAGAGTACTGAAGCAACACAGAGACAGGGCAATAAAATC
>NW_007069372.1:2443-21500 GCF_000164805.1 Carlito syrichta
GAAATCATAAGTCAAAATAAGCGATCAGACTAGAGTCACTTCTGTGATCTCCGATTCCAGCCTCTCCCTTTTGTTTTTCGTTGCAGCATAGGGGTGGGGCTTGTCTCTGATTCACACTGTTGCTTTAGGAGCTGAGGTAAAGTTTGTTGCTAGGTGGACGGGGCAATGGAAGTCTCTGCCTGGAGAATGGCAAGGTAGTTTAAGCAGAACTGTTTTTCTCCGCTTGTCTGGATCCTCTGGCTTGGGGTCTCACGCTGAGTGCCTCAGCCGGCGTGGACCCAGAGTTCCAGAGCTCCAAAGTTCCAAAGGGCAGGCTGTAAATGACGAGAGTGGCACTGGGACCCTACAGAGAATTCAGCCAGTAATGGAACCGGTGTCTCTGAGGGGCGGGCGCTCAGAGCCTCCCTGCGCGACCTGAGGTGCCGGGTGCCGGGCAGGGGAGAGAGCTGGAGGGAGCAGGGACCCAAAACTTCCCCGCACGCTGCAATACCTGGCCTTAGGAAATGAGGTAAAGTTTGTTGATAGGTGGGCAAGGCAATGGAAGTCTCTGCCTCGAGAATGGCAAGGCAATTTAAGCAGGTCTGTTTTTCTCCGCTTCTCTGGATCCTCTGATTTGGGGTCTCACGCTGAGTGCCTCAGCCAGGGTGGACCTGGAGTTCCAGAGCTCCAAAGTTCCAAAGGGCAGGCTCTAAACAGTGAGAGTGGCGCTGGGACCCTACAGAGGACTTCAACCAGAAATGGAACCAGTGTCTCTGAGGGGCGGGTGCCCAGAGCCTCCCTGTGTGACCGGCGGCTTGATGCTGAGTGCCCAGACTGGAGACAATGCAGCCGTGGAGGGATCTGGAGGGGGCTGGGACCGGAGACTTCCACACACGAGTAGAACGGCAGCAGTGGGGGGGAGGGGTGCAATATCTGGCCTTGCGTGGGACTGAAGTTCCCGGGCCTGACCCCAGCGCGGTTGGTGGTGGGCTGGGGGATGGGGGTAGCGAAGTGATAGCCTTTTTGGGAACTCACGTTCAGAGAATCTCACCAGTTCACCTATGCCGTCTCCATCTTGCCCCGTCTCTCCCATTTCACTTTTTCAAGAATCCTCCTCAAATAATCATTTCTTCTTGCTTCTTAATCTCATCTCCCTCCTTCCCAGTTACTTTTTATCAGCACTTGAACAACCTCAATTCTCTCTCATCTTATAATTTATGGTTGACAATAATTGTTCATATTTGTGGGGTATAACATGATGTTTTGATATATGCATAAATTGTATAATTATCAATTCAGGGTAATAAGCATATCCAGCCCCTTAACATTTATCATTCTTTGTGATGAGAGCAAAAAAAAATCTTCTCTTCCTGCTACTTTGAAATATACATTATTGATAACTAAGATCAACCTACTATACATAAAACACCAACTCTTGTTTCTTTTATCTAACTGTTGTTTTGTTCCTGGAAACCACCATTCTTCTCCCTGCTTCTATGAGAACACTTTTTAGATTTCACATATGAGGGGGATCATGGTATATTTGTCTTTCTCTGCCTGGTTTACTTCAGTTAATATAATAACATCCAGATTTATCCATGTTGCTGCAGACTTCATTTACTTTTTATGACTAAACAGTATTTTATTGTGTATATATACCACATTTTATTTCCATTCATCTGTTGATTGACATTTAGTTTGATTTCCTATGTTGGCTATTCTGAATAATGCTACAATAAACATAGGAGTGTAGCTATATCTTTGACATACTGATATTTTCTTTGATTACATACCCAGCAGTAGGATTGCTTGATAACATGGTCAAACTATTTTTAATTTTTTGAAGAACTTTCATATGATTTTCTATAATACCTAGACTAATTTGCAATCTCACTAGCAGTGTGTAAGTGATCTATTTCTCTACATCCTATCCAGCACTGTTATCCTTTAATTTTTTTCATAGTACCCACTCTGATGGGCATTAAAATGGTCATTGAGGCTTTGATTCACATTTCCCTAATGATAGTTGATGTTGAACATTTTTAAATATCTTACTTGGATATTTATGTATTCTTTTAAGAAGTGTCTATTCATATTTTGGCCAACTTTAATTTTTTTCTTCTTGTTCAAGTGCTTTGATTCCTCATATATTTTGGATATTAACCCCTTATCAGATGTATTATTTGCAAATATATTCTCTCATTCTTTAGGCTATGCTTTTCCTCAGTTGATTCTTTCCTTTTCTGTGCAGAAGCTTGTTAGTTTTATGCCATTGATTTATTTTTCTTTGCTTTGTTGTCCATGACTTTTAAGGTTTTATACTCCCCAAATTTGTAGAGATTAATTGCCAAAGCTTTTCACCAGTGCTTTCTTTTAGTATTTCCATAATTTGGGATATTACATTAAAAAGTGGTTCTTTATATCCATTTTGAGCTAATTTTTGTATATGAGAGATCAAGGTTTAGTGTCATTTTTCCGCATAGGGATATTCAACTTTTCAGCATTATTTACTGAAGAAACCGTTCTTTTCCCATTGTGTGTACTTGGTAATATGTAGAAAATCAGCAGAATGCAGAAGCATGGGTTTATTTCTGGACTTTTATTCTACTTCATTGGTCTATGTGCCTGTTTTGAGGTCATTGCCATACTGTTTGGGTTACTATAGCTTTGTGGCAGGTATGGGTAGCTGAGTAGTGTGATGCCACCAGTTTTTTTTCTTTTTTTCCCAAGATTGCTTTTACTATTTGATGCCTTTTGTGATTCTAACAATTTTGGAATTTTTTATCTAATTCTGTGAAATGTATCATTTATATTTTGATAGCCATTTCTTTGAATCTGTATGTCACTTTGGGAATATGACACTTTGGGAATTTTGACAGTATCAATTATTCCAATATATGAATATAGGATATCTTTCCATTTACTTGTATATATATATATTTTCTTAACTTTTAAGGTTTTTTGTTTTAAAATTGTGGGGTGCAACTCAAGGTTAGGCATACAAATATTTATTGTGCAGGTACCCTTGTTGATGAGATGTGCTCCCCCCTTCTCCAGGCAGATTTCCACTACTGTCAATCTCACCTCTTCCCACACCCCACGTCCACAGTTTCCCACTACTATCAATCCTTTTCTTATAGTATTACAATAGTTGTTCAAGGTCCACTTATGAGTGAGAACAAGAAATACTCAGTTCTTTGTTTCTGTGAAAGATCTCTCAGTATTAGAGAATCTAATATCATCCAGGTTGCTGTGAAGTTCATGATTTTGTTCTTCTTTATGGCTGCATAATACTCCATTGTGTATATGTACCACATTTTCTTTTACTCCAGTCCTCTTTTGATGGACAGCATGGCTGATTCCATGTTTTGCTATTGTGAACAATGCTGTGATAAACATATACGTGTGCAGGTATCTTTTTTATAAAGTGATTTGACTTCTTCTGGGTATATTCCCAGTAGGGGGATTGCAGGATCATATGGAAGGTCGATTTTTAGAACTTTTAGGAATTGCAACACTGTTTTCCACAGAGGCTATAGTAGTTTACACTTCCACCAACAGTGTAGAAGTGTTTCCTTTTCACCACATCCTCTCCAGTATCTGTTATTTTTTGAGTTATTAATGAGGGCCACTCTGACTGAAGTTAAGTGGTATCTTGGTGGTTTTAACTTGCATCTCCTTGATGACTAGTGAGGCTGAACATTTTTTCATGTATCTGTTGACTGCTCATACGTCTTCTTTTGAGATTATCTATTCATATATTTCGCCCATTTTGTAATGGGGCTGTTAGGCCTTTGTCTGGCATGGAGTTGGGAAATATTCTCTCCCATTCTGTGGGCTGTCTCCCTGTTCTCCTGATGGTTTCTTTGGCTTTGCAGAAACTTGACAGTTTGATGAAGTCCCACTTGTCTATCTTATCTCTTATGGTCTGGGGACTGCAGGTTTTGATCAGGAATTGGTTGCCAGTTTCAATTTCCATAAGAGTATCTCTTGCATTTTCTAAGGTTCTTATAGTTTAAGGTTTTACATTTAGGTGTCTGATCCATTTAGAGCTAATTTTTGTGTATGAGGATAGGTAGGGGCCAGTTTCAATCTTCTGCATGTGATCAGCCAGTTTTCCCAGCACAATTTACTGAATAGGTTTTCATCTCCCCAGTGGTTGGTGGTGGAGGCCTTGTCGAAGATGAGTTGGTTGAAAAATTGAGGTTTTGCTTCTAGAATCCCAATTCTATTCCATTGGTTTATATGCCTGTTCTTGTACCAATACCAAGCTGTTTGGATTATTGTAGCTTTATAATAACGCTTAAAGTCTGGGAGCGTGATATCTCCTGCTTTGTTTTTATTCTCTTTTTGCTGAGGATTGTTTTGGTTATTCTTGGTCATTTATATTTTCATATGAATTCCTGTATTGTTGTTTCTAGGTCTGAGAAGAATGTTGCTGGTAATTTGATGGGTATTGCACTAAATCTGTAGATTGCCTTAGGTAAATTGGACATCTTAACAATGTTGATTCTTCCAATCCATGTGCATGGAATGTTTTACCACTTTGTTTGTGTCATCTTTGATTTCTTTGAGTAGTGTTTAGTAGTTTTCATTGTAAAGACCTTTCACATCTCTGGTTAGGAAGAAGTCAAGGTATTTTTTGTGTGTGTGGCTATTGTGAATGGAATTGTGCTTTTTATTTGGATTTCTGTTTGTTTATTATTGGTGTATAGAAATGCGATTGTCTTTTGCACATTTATTTTATACCCTGAGACTCTGCCAAAGTCCTTTATCAGTGCAAGGAGGTTTATCACAGATTCTCTTGGGTTTTCAAGGTATAGAATCAAGTCATCTACAAAGAGAGAGAGCTTGACTTCCTCTTTTCCTATTTGGATACCTGATCGCCTTTTCTTGTCTGATTGCTCTACCTAGCACTTCCAAAACTATGTTGAACAGGAGAGGGGAGAGTGGGTATTCTTGTCTTGTTCCTGTTTTCAGGGGAAATGGTTCAATTTCTGTCTGTTTAGCAGTATGCTGGCTATGGGTTTCTCGTAGTTGGCTTTTACTCTTTTGAGGTATGTTTCACCTATGCCTAAATTTTCAAGGGTTTTTATTAAGAAGGGGTGCTGGATTTTATCAAAATTTTTTCTGCATCTAATGATATAATCATGTGAGTTTTGTTTTTACGCCTGTGATGTATTTAACTATGCTTATGGTCTTACGAATGTTGAACCAGCCTTACATCCCAGGAATGAAGTCTACTTGGTCATGGTGGTTGATTTTTGAGATGTGTTGTATTTCGGTTTGCTAGGATCTTGTTGAGAATTTTAGCATGTATGCTCATCAAAGATATTGCCCTGTCGTTCTCTTTCTTTCTTGGATCTTTACCTAGCTTGGGTATCAATGTGATGTTAGCTTCATAAAATGATTTGGGGAGAGTTCCATCTTTCTCAATTGCCTGGAATATTTTCAATAGGATTGGTATCAATTCCTTCTTGCTTTTTTTTTGTAGAATTCTGCTGGAAAGTCATCTGGTCCAGGGCTTTTTTTTTGTAAGTAGTTTCTTATGACATAGTCAATATCCTGGATTGTTACTGGTCTATTTAGGGTTTCAATTTCCTCTTGTTTCAACCTGGAGAAGTTGTGTGATATCTGAAAGTCCTCCATTTCCTTCAGGGTTTCAAGTTTGTTTCCATACAAGTGTCCATCATAATCTCTGATAATATTTTATGTTTCTTCAGGGTCAGATGTTATTTCATCTTTTTTGTTTCTGATTGAGTTTATTTGGGTTTTTTCTCTCTTTTTTGGTAAGTCTAGCTAGTGGACTATCAATCTTGTTTACCCTTTAAAAGAACCAGCTTTTTGTTTCACTGATTTTTTTTTTTTTTTTGTATTATCTTTTTGTTTTCTATGTCCCGGATATGAGATTTTATTTTGGTGATCTGGATTCTTCTGCTGAAGTTAGGATTTTGATGGTCTTACTTTTCCAGCTACCTTAGGTGACTTGTGAGGCTGTTAACTTTTGATCTTTCCATTTTCTTCATGTGTATTTGTAGAGATATGAATTCCCATCTTACTATTGTTTGCATTTTACTATGGCATCACAGATATTTTGGTAAGATGTTTCTTCATTTTCATTTGTTTTCAGGTATCTTTTAATCTCTGTTTTGATTTCCATGTGGATCCAGGAGTTTCTTAGCATCATGCTGGTTGGTGTCCATATCTTTGTGGATTTGGGAGGAACTTTGTTGGTGTTGATTTTTATTTTTATTCCACTGTGGTCTAAGAGGTGCTTAGCAAGCTTTCAGTCTTATTAAATTTGTTTATGCTTGATTTATGGCCAAGGATGTGATTGATCTTAAAGTATATTCCATGTAGTGGTGAGTAGAATGCATATTCTATGGTCATTGAGTGGAGTTTTCTCTAAGTATCAACTAAGTCCATTTGGTCAAGAGTCACATTGAGGTTCCAGATCTCCTTGCTGATTTTTTGTCTTGATGATTTGTCTAAGATTGTGAGTGGTGTGTTAAAGTCCCCAGTTATAATGGTGTTAGAGTCAATATCTTTTTTAAGTTTTCTTAGAAGCTGCTTTAAGAAAGTTGGTGCTCCTATGTTGGGTGCATATATGTTTAGGATGGATATTTCTTGTTGATGGATTGAATCTTTTATCATTATATCATGACCTTTTGTATCTTTTTAAATTTTTGATAGCTTAAAGGGTATTTTGTCTGAAATTAAGATTGCAACTCCTGCTTTCTTTTGTGCTCGGTTTACCTGAAATTTTGCTTCCTATTCTCTTACTTTGAGTCTGTTAGTGTCCTTTCTGGTGAGATGAGTCTCTTGGAGACAATATATTTTTGCCTCATGATATTTTATCCTTTTTGCCATTCTATGTCTTTTCAGTGGTGCATTTAGTCCATTCATATACAGGGTAATTATTGAAATGTGGGGGGTTATCCCTGTTATGAGATTCTTACAGAGTTGCTGTGGTTCCTGTTTGTTTGCTGTCTTTCTTTTGATTTTTGGGTTGATTCATGTGGGTTTTCAATCTTTTCCCTGAACTCTTGTGAGTAACATTGTTGTTCTTTTCCCCCTTTTTTCTGTGTTTAATACTTTCTTAAGTGTTTCTTATAGAGGTGGTCTAGAGGTTGCATAAGTCTTAGGGATTGAGTGTCTGGGGAAGATTTTAATTCTCCCTCATTGATGAAGCTTAGCTTAGCTGGGTAAGTTAGTCTTTGTTGAAATTGTTTTTCTTTGAGAACTTTGAAGATTGGGTTTCAAGCTCTCCTAGCCTGAAGTTTTTCTGTAGATAAATCTGCTGCTATTCTAATTGGTCTTCCCCAGTACGTTGTCTGACTTTTTCCTCTTGTTGCCTTTAGGGCTTTTTCTTTTATACTACTTTGCTTAGGTGAATTACTATAAGTCTAGGAGTTGGTCTTATAATTTGTTGTCTTGCAGGAATTCTCTGAATCTCTTGTATTTGCATTTTTCCATCACTGATGAGATGAGGGAAGTTTTCTTGAATCATTTCATGGAATGTTTGTTTCAGGGTGGTTTCTGTCTCTCTTTCTGCCTCAGGAAGTCCAAGTACTCTTAGGTTTTGCCTCTTGAAGTAGTCATTCATCTCTTGAAGGTTTTGTTATGTCTTTTCAAACCTCTTTTCTATGTTTTTGACAGTTAGGATTAGTTCTATATTTTTGTCTTCAAGCTCTGAGATTCTTTCTTCTGCTTTGCTAATTCTGCTTTCCATGCTTATTAGGTTGTTATTTATTTCAATCACAGTATTCTTTACTGCTATTATCTCAGTTATCAACTCCTTCCTATTTTCCTCTTGTCTCTCCTCAATTCTTTTTATTCTCTCTATTAACATCTTAATGTCTGGGTATGTACTATGTGAGCAGTCATTATGGGAGCTCTTCATTGTTTGCATTCCAAATTCTGTTTTCCCAGTGCCTGACCTCCCAGATGTCTATGTGAGACCCATATTCCTTCTTTGATTTTTCTTCATTTGTGTAGATTTTCCTCCTCATTTTCCCACTCACTCTTCTTTAATTATATTGTTCAGAGGTGGTGGGGTTGCTTTTTCTTCTGTTTGCTCAATCTCCTATTCTTCCTTGTGTGGCTCCTCTGACTTTGTTCAATTCTGAAGCTAGACTGTGGGTTGGAGACTGTACTTTTTTGCAGTCTTGAAATTTAATTGGGGGGGGACCGGTGATTCAAAGTCTATCTTTAGGTCCCAGTATCCATTGACAGGTGTGTCAACAGGTGGTATCCTGGAACCCACTTCCCACTGCTTTACAATCTGTCCATGCAGTGGGGGTATAGATTTGCTCCCTGAAAGCAAAATGAGGTAAGAAAAAGGGAAAAATGGAACAAGGAAGGAAGCAGGGAAAGAGGAAGGTGGAGAGAGAGAAGAGTAAGAGGGAAAGCAGAGAAATGTATCAACTAACAAATGAAAAGAGACACAAAGACAGTAAAGAGTAGAAAAAAATGAGCCAATCAAACAGACAAAGAATAAAAATAAAAACAAGGAACAAAGTTCACTCTGAGATTGTTCCTGCAAGTCCAGCCTCCTTTCAGTTCTGATTTCCAGTTCTCATCACAGGCTGGTAGAGTTGCTCACAGCTAGGGTCAGATGCCCCCCATCCTGCTGTGGAAGCAAGGTGGATCAGATCTGGATGCAGTCAGCTTGCAGCCTGTCAAGTCTGTCACTCAGATATGACCTGTCTGTGTCTTTTATAGCATTGGGAAGGGGCTTCTGTCTCTCCCAGTTTGAAGCAATTACCTTAGGTCCCTAGTTGGAGGCTGGGCAGAGCTGGGCTGGGCAATGCAGATCTCTGTCTAGTCCTGAGGCAGGGAAAATGGCTGTAGTCAGTGTTTTCCCACTGGGCATGGGCCTCTTCCCTGTGAGACAGCCAGGTGCTGCAGGTCAGCATGGCACGGAGCAGCGCAGGCTGGTGCAGGGTGGGAAGGTGCAGCTGGCAAGGTCGCCTGGAACTCCAAGGGGCCAGGAGCTGAGGGCCAGCCTGGGTGGCGGCGGTTGCAGCAATGCATGGTGATGAGGGCTTCCAGCCCATGGGCCGGGGTAGCAGGTCAAGGAGCAGGTTGGCAGCAGCAGCCACCTGGAGGAAAGTGAAAGTCTTTAAGGATGCTTGCTTTTGCGGACACTCTCACAGTCTGACCTGTCCCACCACCATCTTGCTGGAAATCTCTTTTTATATTTTTACAAAGTTTTATAATTTTCATTACAGAGATCTTCACAGACTTGGTTAAATTTATTCCTAGGTGTTTTTCTTTTTTTGTCTTTATTGTAAATGGAATTGCTTTCTTGATATATTTTTGAGATAATTTGATATGTGTATTCAGAAAATCTTTTATTTTTGTAGTCAGTTTTAATAATTGCTCTTTTGTGTCTAATTTTATTTATTTGAATCTTCTCTCTTTTCTAAGTTAATCTACCTACAGATTTTTAAATTTTGCTTATTGTTTCAAAGGCCATTTTTTACTTTACTAATGTTTTGAATTTTTTAGTCCTACTTTTGTTTATTGCTGCTCTGATCTTTATTTTTTCTTTGACTTATTTTAATTTTAATTGTTCTTGTTTTCCTAGTTCCTTGAGTTGCAGTGTTAGGTTGTTTATTTAAGATTAAAAAAAAACAGGCTTGGTTACAAGATTCCCTCTCAGAACTGTTTTTATAGTATCACATAGGTTTTGGTATGCTGCATTCTCATTGTCATTTATCTCAAGAAATTTTAAAATTTTGTTTCTTTATTTTTTTCATTGAATCTTTGGCTGTTGAAGAGCATGTGCTCACTTTCTATGTATTTGTATAGTTTTCTAAGATTTTAAAAATAAATTTCTAGTTTTACTGCATTGCAATCAGATAAAACACTTGATCTGATAGTTGAAATTTTGTCAAGACTTTTTTGTGAACTACCATATAATCTATCTTGCAGTGCGTTCCATTTGATGTTGAGTGTGTGTTCTTTAGCCTTGGGTGGAATATTCTGTGGATACTTGCTAAGTCCATTTGGTCAAACATACAGTTCAGATTCAACATTTGTTTGTTGTGTTTTTGTCTGAATGATCTGTCCACTGCTGAAAGTGGGCTGTTAAAATCACCTAGTATTATTGTAGTAGAATCTATCTCTCCTTAGGTCTTCTAATATTTGCTTTCTATATTTAAGTGATCTGATGTTGGGTGACTATATATTTGCAATAGTTATAAACTCTTGATGACTTGACTCCTTTATCATCATATAATCACTTTCTTTGTCTCCTTTTACAGATTTTGAATTAAAGTCTGTTTTATCTAAGTATATTTGTCTCTTGGCATCCATAGGGGATTGATTTTAGAATTCCTTGTGGATACTAAATTCCATTCCCAGTCATATCTCCCACAGTCAGTTTTGTAGAACTTGTGTACATAAAATTTTGGTTCTCTCTACCTATCAGTTTCACATCCCATGAATACTGTGTTTTGATCATTGCTCAGGTGCAGATGTGGAACTTGTTGATACACAGAGCTGATTTTACCTATTACTAACAACAACAGCAACAAATTGTGTATAAGGGTGCCAAAGCAGTTCAAATTCTTATTGTTCAAGGATCACTGGCACTACTACTCTTGCTCTCTTTTGGTTTCTATTTTATTGAATATATTTTTCTTTCCTTTTACTTTCAGTGTATGCCTGTCCTTAGAGGTGAAGTAAGTTTCTTGTAAACAACTTGTAGGTGCATCTTGTATTCAAAAAAATTCATTCAGTCACTCTATGTCTTTTATTTTAGAATTTAACCCATGAATGTATAAGATAATTATTGATAACTCAAAGTCTTAATACTGCCATTTTAATTTTTTGCTAGAGTTCTTTTTTTTTTGAGTTGGAATCTCACTGTCACCCAGACTGGAGTACAGTGGCCACTCCTGGCCACTGCAGCCTCGACCTGCTGGGCTCCGGTGATCCTTCCGCCTCAGCCTTCCAAGTAGCTGGAATCACAGGCATACCCTACCACACCTGGCTGATTTTTTGATTTATTGTAGAGATGAGGTCTCACTTGCCCAGGTGGGTCTCGAACCCGCAGGCTCAGGCTATCCACTCACCTCAGCCTCCCAAAGGTGCGGGATTACAGTCTGAGCCACTAAGTCCGGCAACTTTTTCATCCTATCTCCCTCTCTTGATGTCTTTCCTCATGGTTTGATAATTTTCTCTGTAGTGTGCTTTGATTCTTGCTTTGATAAATATTTTTAGTGGATCAGTTGGGTTATTGCTTTGTGATTACCAGGAGGCTTACAAAGAATATCTTGCAGTTATAATAGGTTGTTTTATGCTGTTAGTAATTTAACTTTGAGTTGACAGATAGGAAAAGAAACAACAACAAAACTCTACACTTGAGCTTCTTTCCCCTCACTTTTGGAATTTTTTATGTCCTGCCTTACTTTATACTTTTATGTTGCTTATCTCATGACAAATTTAGGTAGTTTTTAAAAAAGAATTTTCTTTTAGTCTTTATACTAAATATATCATTGGTTCATGCACTATGTACAAGGTATTTGAGTGTTTGAGTTTGCCTTTATCTCATGACAAATTTAGGTAGATTTTTAAAAAGAATTTTCTTTTAGTCTTTATACTAAATATATCATTGGTTCATGTACTATGTACAAGGTATTTGAGTGTTTGAGTTTGCCTCAGAACTATTCTTACCAGTTACTTTTCAACTTTAGGTGTTTTTCTTGTTTTACATTAGCATCTCTTTCTTTAACTTTGAAAAAAGCTCTCATTAGCATTTCTTGTAAGATAGGCCTGATGGCAAGAAATTTTCTTATTTCTTGTCTGGAAATGTCTTTCTCCCCTTTTCACATTGAATGGCACTGGACAGAGATTTGTTCACCATCAAAAATCTGTTAAATTTTCAGACATCCCATATTTCTGATTGAGAAAATTATAATGTAAAATCAAATGTTTCCTAGTGTAATGCTATATTTAAATTTCCTTAGAACCTAGTTGATAAAATAATTTTATACTAAGGAAATAAATACCCTCCAACTAGCACTGTGTGACAATATGCAAAAGCTTTTGTGTCTCTGACTCATTATGTTCTTGAAAGTAAGCAAATTTGTTAGATAATTTCTAAGATCTACCCTAGCTCAATTATTTATATGTTTCTTCCTTCTATGATGATTAAAAGGGACAGGCAAATGCACCCTCAGAAACGTTGCATAAGCAAAGTCAAGACACAAGTTTTGTAAGCAAAGGAATTACTCTGAACATGAAAGAGTATAGTTGTTTTATATATATAATATTAGATACATTATATTACATATTAATTATACATTATGCAATGTATATAATTTTAAAATCTGCAGTTCTTCTAGGACTTGAAATGTACTGAGACAGTGTGTGGAATTAGACAGCTAATGATTACATTTCTTTGGAATAAACAAATTTCTTTAATTTCTGGTTTCCCAAAATTCTACAGGTTACAAAGGGACAAATTTTCTGAACTCTCATTTTTACTTATTCATGGAAAAATTATTGACCCACTAACTGCTTAAATTTGAATGACTTGATTAAGGCCAAAGTGAAACTGTGTGATACATATTAATTACTAGACAAATTATTTTGGGAGAGCAATAAAGTTGAAATTCTTCCCAATTCAGAGTTCAGAAGTTAGTTGTACTGCCAGAGTTGGCATCTCTACCCTGCCTTAACAGTGGAAATTTAGCTAAATCCTTTCAGTTCTGATTCTCATGTTTTTCATCTGTAAAATGAAATTTTAAAAATCCACCTGTGTCATGGGTTGAATATGAGATTAAATTAAGAAAATATTCTCAAAAGTACATCACAATCTTCATAGCACTGTACAAATAAAAATAATTGTTATGTCTAAATTAAGAAAAACAATTTATGTTATTATTTTTTTCAAAAGCACTTTGAAGTTCTAGGTACATTGTTTAAAAATCTAACAGCAGCTTTAAAGAAGATGATGTTTGAGGAGGTTCTTTTAGAAAAGTATTTATTGGATATTTCTTTGATGGAAGCATTTTTTTATTATGGTTTCAAATTTCCTCAGTCTATATTTGTCTGTTTATTTTGTTTTATTTAAATTCCCATATTCTGAAATTTATTCATTTTCTTCTATATTTTCAAATGTATTAACATATAGGTGTTCATAACAGATTCTTATGATTCTTTGTATTTCTGTGATGTCAGTTTTAATGTCTTCTTTTAATCTCTGATTTTATTTATCTGAGTGTTCTCACTTTTTTCTTGGCTATTCTAGCTAAAGATTTGTTAATTTTGTTAAATTTTCAAAAGCAACTCTTCATTTCATTGGCCTTTTGAATATTTGTTTGCTCTATTTTCTTTTTTCTGCTCTGACTTGTATTACCTTCTTCCTTGTACTAATTTTGACTTTAGCTTGTACTTGTTTCTGTAGAAGTAACGGTTGCTTTGTACTTGATTTACCAAAAAAAAAAAAAAACTTGGAAGTTAACCAATACTTAGATGATTTTTTCTTTTATTTATATAAGCAACTCAGGTGCATCAAAGATCAAAATATTTATGAAAATTCAAAACTTTAGTACATATTTGATAAGAAACTTGGACGTTGTGCTTTCAAAGTATTCTGATTCTGTGCTTTCAATTGCATTTATTCAAAGTACATCAATGGACCCCCTTCAGCATCCTGGTGATTTGTCTTCCTTGTTTGATTCTTTTTTCTCTGTGGAATGGACGCTATATCAAAGGAAAGCACCCACTTGGCCTCACTCCTCTCCCAATTGTCAGAACTATTCTATAGTTAAATACTAAGAACATCAGCAAAACCCTAAGTGTAGTAAGTATGATTAATTTCCTTCCAGTTGCTTGCAATAAATAAATAAGATAGTCCTATATTTAAATAAAATTTGGTCCCAGTCACCAAGTTTTAAATAAATGGTTTTAAAGACAAGTTGACATTGAACACCTAGATATAATTTTAGAATATACACATGTAGAAGGGAATGAGATCTAGTAATCTCAAACAAAAGTGAGAATCAACAGAAAAGAAACAATTGAGCTTTTACTCAGGATTGGAAGTTGCAAGCTAGGTATCAATCAGAGACTGCAAGACTCAATAGCAGTAAGAGGGCTTCCATTTAAAGGAATGTTTTTTGATTATATAAACTGCTTGTCATATTTCTTCATTGGTGACTTGGTCAAATAATTCATCATCAGTCATCAGTAGAAATGTGCATTTATATCAGCAAGTCAGAGTAAATCTACACACAAAGTGTTTGTAAAACTAAGATCATGTTTTGGATTGTATATTGTTGATAGCTCCATTATTTATAAAGAAAATATTTTGCATGTTTCTTTTGTGGTTCTCAAGGTTCATCAGCATTATAACATAGAGTCAGTATTGTTCTCTAGGAGGCTTTCTGGACATGTTTCCTTTGAGCTTATGTTTTCCCTGATTTGGTCTTGATTCTGGAAGTCTGATATTGAATTTTCTTGGTGCTAAGACCACTTTTCCTGAAAGAGATCTAAAAATTAGAGGTAATCTTAAAATGAGAAAAGCTATATGTTGATGATAGCAGTACTTATTTGAGAAATATATTGTTACGAGATTACTTCCAATTGTGGGTGAGCTGTGTCATCTTCTCCTGAGAATTGTCTTCTCTGTTGTTTCTCCTCAGATACACTTGCAATAAAAAAGTCCAGCCCTGAAACTTAGCCTGTGATTTGGACTCACCATGCTTTATTGCTGTGGGAAACCACAGTGAGCATTTTATTTCCATTATCTTCAGCAGCCTTGTAAAACAGAAAGAAAACACCAGGTTCACAGAGGTATCCTGAGTTTTAGGGGAGCTGATTGATGAAGAGACGTTTATTAATATGTAAAGTCAAGATTCCTGACAGTAAAATACTAGTTTGGGTTAAAAGAGGAGGCAGATGAGGTGTGGATCAATAGGAATTGCTGAAGCAGACACCACTATATCCACATCCCTGCTTAAGTGTCAGCATCATTTTCTGAGATGAATATTCTCAGCTAGAATTCATGACAATAGTGATAATATTATTCTGTATCTTTTTGTCCTGATAGGAGCTGCTTTAAGCAGTGGAGAAATATGGAAGCAAATCTGGCATTCTTCCCTCTTGGTTTTGCAGAATACGTGGATGGAGAAGAAAGCTATTGAAGACTAAATTCAAGAGGAAGCCTTGTGTCTGGTGGAAGCATTAAAAAAATCCCACTACTGGGCATTTAAACAAAGGACAGGAAACCAGTCTATCAAAGAAATCCCTACATTCCTATGTTTATCACAGCACTACTCACAATACCCAAAATATGGAATCAATCTAAATTTCCATTACTTATATGAATGGATGAAGAAAATGTGCATATATATACACAATGGAATACTATTCAGCTACAAAAATTAAAATCAAGTCATATCATTCAGGCAACTCAGATCAGTGTGGAGGAAATTATGTTAAAAGAAATAAGTCAGGCACAGAAAGGTAAGTATTACATGTTCTCACTCATATGTAGGAGCTAGAGCACATGAACTCATACAAGTAGAAAAAAACTGAAGTATTAGAGGCTGGGGAGGGTGGGGAAGGAAAGGATAGAGGGAGGTTGGGTAACAAATACAAAATTCAAGGTAGATAGAAAGAATATGTTCTATTGTTTTATAGGGTAAATATGGTTAACAATAATTAATTGCATATTTTTAAACAGTTGAGAGGATTTTCAAAAATATGTTGTATATTTTTAAAAAGCTGAAAGAGAAGATTCTCAAAAATATATATTTTCAAAAAGCTAGAAGACAGTATTTTATTTTATTCATTTTTGAGTTTTGATTTTTTAGTTGCAGTCTCACTCTGTCACCCAGACTGGATTGCAGTGGCATGCTCACGGCCACCCCAGTGTTGACCCCGGCGACCCTTCTGCCTCAGCCTTCCAAGTAGCTGGAACTACAGGCATGTGCTACCACACCAGGCTAGCTTTTTGATTTATTGTAGAGATAAGGTCTCACCATGTTGCCCAGGCTGGTTTGAGCCCATGGACTCAGGCAATCCTCTCACCTCAGCCTGCCAAAGTGCTGGGATTACAGACTTGAGCCACTGCACCCAGCTGAAGCGAAAATTTTAAATGGTCGTGTAAATGATATGTGAGGTGATGACCAGGCTAATTACCTTAATTTGATCATTATACGTTGTATATATGTATTAAAATATCACTCAGCATTCCAGAAATATGTACAATTATTATGTGTTTACTAAAAATAAAAGAAAAAATAAAAATAAAATTTCAATCCTTTAAAGAAAAAAGCAGTGCATATTTCTTTATACAATTAACATTAATAGTTTGAGTAGGATAATTACAAAAAATGATGTCTTTAGCACCATAGAGGTTTACTTTCTGCTCACATAACAGAAACAAGAGGTGAAGCGGCTGACAAAACCCTTTTTTATCAACCAGGTTGATAGAGGCTGTGATATGCCAGCGTGTGGTTTCCATTGTTATCCAGGCTTCATTTCTTTGTGTGGTAGTCAAAGGAGGATAAAACAAAGGAAAGAGCAAGTACTGTTTAGGTCAGTCATGGAAGTGTCACCTGAAACCTCTCTCATGTTCCAAGGGCTATGACATGGTAACAGGGCCACATCTACCTGCAAGAGGAGCTGGGAAAGGTGGTTCCATCCGTGCCCAGGAGGAGGAGGAGAAGATGGGTTTTGTTAATCAACTAGCAGTCTTGGCCATGTTAATGTAAAAAATTAAATAACTTTTCTAGTAACTCCTTGAGAAACAATTTGGGGGCAGCCAAATTCTCCCAATGCGCAGGGCTGCAATTCAGCTCCCATGGAGGAGTGTGTGTGTGGAGAGAGCCACAGCAGCACAAATCTCTGCAGTGTAGATGTGTGCATGCACATGCAGGGCTGGGAGAGGGTGGAGGAGCAAGGGGAGAGAGGAGACCAGGCAGGGAAGGGGTAAGATCAGGACCACAAGATACATGCGGTTTCATAATCTCAATATTTAAATACACCGAAGAATTTACTAACTGCATAAAACTTCGCAGCAACTTGGATGGATTTAGAGTGGCTATCACAGAAACAAAAAACAGAGTACCATATGTTCTCACTAGTAATTATGAACAATTATCATAATACTATAAGAAAGGGATTGGCAATAGTGAGAAACTGCCAGGAGAAGGGAGGGGGACACCTCATCAATAAGGTTATCTGTATAATTAACGTTTGCATACCTAACCCTGAATTGCAAATTATTTTTATTTTTATTTTTTGAGTTGGGGTCTCACTCTGTTGCCCAGAATGGAGTGCAGTGGCCGCTCCCGGCCACCGCAGCCTCGACCTGCAGGGCTCCGGCGATCCTTCCACCTCAGCCTTCCGAGTAGCCGGAATTACAGGCATGTACTACCATGCCTGGCTAATTTTTGATTTATTGTAGAGATGAGGTTTCACTGCCCAGTCGGGTCTTGAACCCACGGACTCAGACAATCCACTCACCTCAGCCTCCCAAAGGCGCAGGATTATAGGCTGAGCCACCAAGCCCGGCTATTTGCTCACATTTTAATGGGGCTGTTTGTTCTTTTCCTTTCAGTGCATTTGAGTTCCTTGTAGATCCTAGATGTTAGGCCTTTGGAGTTTTCTTGTATTAACCTAGGGACTGCTTTCAGACTGTTCCACGTTGCAGAATTATTATAGTTTAACAATGTATTTCAATGTCTGATCAAGTCAGTCCTCCTCTGGTTCTCTTTTTCTTGACTGTTGGCACCTAATTGTGCAGATGAATTTTGTTGTTGCTGTTGTTGTTGTTTTTGAGTTGGAGTCTCACTCTGTCACCCAGACAGGAGTGCAGTGGCTGCTCCCAGCCACCGCAGGCTGGACCTGCTGGGCTCCAGTGATCCTTCCACCTCAGCCTTGCGAGTAGCTGGAATTACATGAATGCACTACCACGCCCGGCTGATTTTTTTATTTATTGTAGAGATGAGGTCTCATTGCCTAGGCGGGTCTTGAACCTGCAGGCTCAGGCAATCCACTCACCTCAGCCTCCCAAAGGCATGAGATTATAGGCTGAGCCACCAAGCCCGGCTTGTAAATTATTTTTTAATTAAAAAAAGAAAAAAGAATTTATTTGCTTATTTATAGCATATTCTTTATGAAAAAAATGGAGACATTTTTAAACCATGTTATATTATTATCGAAATACATTGTTTTCCATTTTATTTTGCTGTCATTCATATAAAAATGAAACTATTACATATATTTGCGTGATCTTATTTCTTTCTTAGGATGCATTTTTGGAAATGAAGTTCAAGTGCCAGTGAACACTGTGTAGAGTTTTGGGACATATTATGTAGGAATGGAGGGGAAGATCTGACTTAAAAGGAGTAAGAAAATGAGGCATATGCTGTGAGTATTATACTGTTACCATACTTTAGCTGGGCAGAGTGAATAATGCTTATACTCCCAGGACTTTAAGAAGCAGAGGAAAGAGGATTACTTGAGCCTAGGAATTCGAGACCAGCCTGGGAAACATAGTGAGATATTGTCTCTGAAAAAAAAAATGTTTGCTGAGTGTGGTGGCACACACCTGTAGATGCAGCTACTTTAGAAGCTGAGGTGGGAGTATGGAAGGATTGCCAGAGCCCAGAGACCAGGAGGTTGAGGCTGGAGTGAGCTGTGATCATGCCATTGCACTCCAACTCAGCAACAGTGAGACTTCAATTAATATATATATATAAAATAAGTGAAATGAATATTTCTATGTGCTTCAGTTTCTAATGTTTTCCATGAACATTATTTACTGAATTGTATAGTACTCCATTATTTTGAATGCATCATAGTTTATTTAACTAATTCTCTATTTTGGTCACATTGATTGTTTCTAGTCTTTGCTGTTATTTATATATTTTTAAAAGTGCAATGTACATGAATTATTGCAGATTTCTAACGACTTTTTAGAATAAAATTTTAGAAATAGAATTAGTAGGGGGACGTCCACAAGATGGCAATGGCATAGGTGGATTTGTGAGACTCTCCGAACGTGAGTTCCCAAAAGACTCTTACTTTTCTTCCCACATTGCCCTGCCCA
>NW_007069372.1:21684-22335 GCF_000164805.1 Carlito syrichta
TCACCCAGGGAGGCTCTGGGCGCCCACCCCTCAGAGATACCAGTCCCATTTCTGGCTGAGGTGCCCTGTGAGGGACCGAGGGCCACCACCTGCCCCTTGGAGCTTTGGAGCTCTGGAGCTCCAGCCCACCCTGGCTGAGGCACTCAGCATGTGACATCAAACTTGTGTAAGGGAGCAGAAGCCCAAGCTTGTGTTAGGTGCTGATTGGAGGCCTCCAGCTCCAGAGGAGGGAATGCCTGACCCTCTCCTCCACCCCAGCCTGCTGGTGACACCCTGGATCCAGCACACAGCTGTGCAGCTGATCCAAGATGAGCATTCCTAAAAGTGAAAGTGGAACTACCACCTCCGCCATTCTCCAGGCAGATTTGCATCACCCCACTCACCTACCAGAGTCTCCACCTCGGATCCCACAGTGACATCGTTAAACAGGAGACAAAGCCCCTCCCTATGCTGAACAGACTGAGACAACTAAGAGTCACAGACCTCCCAGGCAGCAGGCTAACTGCCTGCAACAAAAACAGAGGGGAATGAGAGAGAAAAATCTACACAAATGAAGAAAAAACAAAAGAAGAATATGGGTCTCTCCCAGACTCCTGGGAGGGCAGACACTGAGAAAACTGACTTCGGAATGCAAACAATGAAGAGCCCCCA
>NW_007069372.1:22582-23063 GCF_000164805.1 Carlito syrichta
CCTAAGAGTAATTGGCCTTCCTGAGGCAGAAAGAGAGACAGAGACCACACTGGAACCAACCTTCCATGAGATCATTCAAGAAAACTTCCCTTATCTAATCAATGATACAAAAATTCAAACACAAGAGATTCAGAGATCCTCTGCAAGACAACAAATGAGAAGACCAACTCCTAGACACATAAAAATTCACCTAAACAAAGTAGGCAATAAAGAAAAAATCCTAAAGGCAGCAAGAGAAAGGCCAGATCACCTACCATGGAAAACCAATTAGAATAGCAGCAGATTTATCTACAGAAACCCTGCAGGTTGGGAGAGCTTGGAGCCCTATCTTCAAAGTCCTAAAAGATAAACAACTTCAACCAAAAATAACCTACCCAGCCAGATTAAACTTCATCAGCGAGAGAGAGTTAAAATCTTTCCCAGATATCCAATCCCTAAGAACTTACACTGCCACCAAACCACCTCTACATGAAACACTTAA